>NC_068450.1:28498270-28500770 GCF_023373465.1 Oncorhynchus keta
GTGTGTGTGTGTGTGTGTGTGTGTGTGTGTGTGTGTGTGTGTGTGTGCCTAGAAGAGTCATATCCTATGTATCAGAGGGGCTGAGCAGCAATCCAGCAATGTGATTTAGGCCTAGAACTATCCACCTGCAAACAATAAGGTGCGATAAACATCACATTCAATGTAAAACACCATGAGCAGTCTGATCTGTCTCTCTCTCACACTATCTGTCTCTCTCTTCTCCGTCTCTTCCTCATGCCACTTCTCTGTATGTATCTCTCCTTTATCCCTCGCTTTCACTCAGACTCTCATGCTCTCTTTCTTTCCTCTATCTGCCGTCTTCCCCCTGTCCCCCTCCTCCCTCTCTTCATATAGAAACAGAGGTCAGTAAAGGCCAGCTCCTGTAGGCTCAGAGTCTTTACTGATAACGCTTGTCTTCAGAGAGCTTCCTCACCATCCGCTAGCAGGCCTACAGAGCCTCATCTCCTAGATCTGCTATCTATAATCACATTTCATATGTCACATGCTTCGTAAACAACAGGTGTAGACTAGAGGCATGACCGATTAATTAGGGCCGAATTCGAACTTCCATAACATTCGGTAATCAGCGTTTTTGACGTCGATTATGGCGGAACGGTTCTGTATTTCACTGGTAGAATGAACGTTTTGTTTTCAAAATGATAGTTTCTGGATTTGACCATATTAATGATCAAAGGCTCATACTTCTGTGTTTATTATATTATAATTAAGCCTATGATTTGATATTTGATAGAATAGTCTGACTGAGCGGTGGTAGGCAGCAGCAGGCTCCTAAGCATTCATTCAAACTTTACTGCGTTTGCCAGCAGCTCTTAGCAATGCTTGAAGCACAGCGCTGTTTATGACTTCAAGCCTATCAAATCCTGAGATTAGGCTGGTAATACTAAAGTGCCTATTAGAACATCCAATAGTCAAAGGTATATGAAATACAACTGGTATAGAGAGAAATAGTTGACCCGTCATAATTCCTATAATAACTACAATCTAAAACTTCTTAACTGGGAATATTGAAAAACTGGGAATATTGAACCACCAGTTTCATATGTTCTCATGTTCTGAGCAAGGAACTTAACATGAGCTTTTTTACACGGCACATATTACACTTTTACTTTCTTCTCCAACACTGTTTCTGCATTATTTAAACCAAATTGAGCATGTTCCATTATTTATTTGAGACCAAATAGATTTTATTTATGTATTATATTAAGTTAAAATAAAAGTCTCTATCCAGTATTGTTGTAATTGTCATTATTACAAAAAAAAAATGTATATATATATATATATATATATATATATACAGTTGAAGTCAGAAGTTTACATACACTTAAGTTGGAAGTTATTAAAACTTGTTTTTAAACCACAAATGTATTTTTAAACAAACTATAGTTTTGGCAAGTTGGTTAGAACATCTACTTTGTGCATGACACAAGTGATTTTTCCAACAACTGTTTACAGACAGATTATTTCACTTATAATTCACCGTATCAAAATTCCAGTGGGTCAGACGTTTACATACACTAAGTTGACTGTGCCTTTAAACAGCTTGGAAAATTCCAGAAAACGATGTCATGGCTTAAGAAGCTTCTGATAGGCTAATTGACATAATTTGAGTCATATGGAGGTGCACCTGTGGATTTATTTCAAGGCCTACCTCAAACTCAGTGCCTCTTTGCTTGACATCATGGGGAAATCAAAAGAAATCAGCCAAGACCTCAGAAAAAAATTGTAGACCTCTACAAGTCTTGTTCATCCTTGAGAGCAATTTTCAAACTCGTTCTGTCTCCTAGAGATGAACATACTTTGATGCGAAAAGTGCAAATCAATCCCAGAACAACAGCAAAGGACCTTGTGAAGATGCTGGAGGAAATGGGTACAAAAGTATCTATATCCATAATAAAACAAGTCCTATATCGACATAACCTGGAAGGCCGCTCAGCAAGGAATAAGCCACTGCTCCAAAACAGCCATACAAAAGCCAGACTACGGTTTGCAACTGCACATGGGGACAAATATCGTACTTTTTGGAGAAATGTCCTCTGTACTGATGAAAGAAAAATGACCATCGTTATGTTTGGAGGAAAAATGCAGAGGCTTGCAAGCCGAAGAACACCATCCCAACCATGAAGCACGGGGGTGGCAGCATCATGTTGTGGGGGTACTTCGCTGCAGGAGGGACTAGTGCAATTCCCAAAATAGATGGCTTCATGAGGGAGGAAAATTATGTGGATATATTTAAGCAACATCTCAAGACATCAGTCAGGAAGATAAAGCTTGGACAATGACCCCAATCATACTTCCAAAGTTGTGGCAAAATGGCATAGGGTCAACAAAGTCAAGGTATTGGAGTGGCCATCACAAAGGCCTGACCTGAATCCTATGGAACATTTGTGGGCAGAACTGAAAAAGCGTGTGCGAGCAAGGAGGCCTACAAACCTAATTCCATTACACCAGCTCTGTCAGGAGGAATGGGCCAAAATTTACC
>NC_068450.1:28510770-28513270 GCF_023373465.1 Oncorhynchus keta
TGTAATTAGACCAATTAAGACCTGTCACAGAATTAGACCCAATTAAGACCTGTCACAGAATTAGACAAATTAAGACCTGTCACAAAATTAGACCAATTAAGACCTGTCACATAATTAGACCAATTAAGACCTGTCACATAATTAGACCAATTAAGACCTGTCATGTAATTAGACCAATTAAGACCTGTCATGTAATTAGACCAATTAAGACCTGTCACATAATTAGACCAATTAAGACCTGTCATGTAATTAGACCAATTAAGACCTGTCACAGGATTAGACCCAATTAAGACCTGTCACAGAATTAGACCCAATTAAGACCTGTCATGTAATTAGACCAATTAAGACCTGTCATGTAATTAGACCAATTAAGACCTGTCATGTAATTAGACCAATTAAGACCTGTCATGTAATTAGACCAATTAAGACCTGTCACGTAATTAGACCAATTAAGACCTGTCACATAATTAGACCAATTAAGACCTGTCATGTAATTAGACCAATTAAGACCTGTCATGTAATTAGACCAATTAAGACCTGTCATGTAATTAGACCAATTAAGACCTGTCACATAATTAGACCAATTAAGACCTGTCATGTAATTAGACCAATTAAGACCTGTCACAGAATTAGACCCAATTAAGACCTGTCACAGAATTAGACCCAATTAAGACCTGTCATGTAATTAGACCAATTAAGACCTGTCATGTAATTAGACCAATTAAGACCTGTCATGTAATTAGACCAATTAAGACCTGTCATGTAATTAGACCAATTAAGACCTGTCACGTAATTAGACCAATTAAGACCTGTCACATAATTAGACCAATTAAGACCTGTCATGTAATTAGACCAATTAAGACCTGTCATGTAATTAGACCAATTAAGACCTGTCATGTAATTAGACCAATTAAGACTTGTCATGTAATTAGACCAATTAAGACCTGTCACAGAATAAGACCCAATTAAGACCTGTCACAGAATTAGACCCAATTAAGACCTGTCATGTAATTAGACCAATTAAGACCTGTCATGTAATTAGACCAATTAAGACCTGTCACATAATTAGACCAATTAAGACCTGTCATGTAAGTAGACCAATTAAGACCTGTCATGTAATTAGACCAATTAAGACCTGTCACGTAATTAGACCAATTAAGACCTGTCACATAATTAGACCAATTAAGACCTGTCATGTAATTAGACCAATTAAGACCTGTCAGGTAATTAGACCAATTAAGACCTGTCAGGTAATTAGACCAATTAAGACCTGTCACAGAATTAGACCCAATTAAGACCTGTCACAGAATTAGACCCAATTAAGACCTGTCATGTAATTAGACCAATTAAGACCTGTCATGTAATTAGACCAATTAAGACCTGTCACATAATTAGACCAATTAAGACCTGTCATGTAATTAGACCAATTAAGACCTGTCATGTAATTAGACCAATTAAGACCTGTCATGTAATTAGACCAATTAAGACCTGTCACAGAATTAGACCCAATTAAGACCTGTCACAGAATTAGACAAATTAAGACCTGTCACATAATTAGACCAATTAAGACCTGTCACATAATTAGACCAATTAAGACCTGTCATGTAATTAGACCAATTAAGACCTGTCATGTAATTAGACCAATTAAGACCTGTCACATAATTAGACCAATTAAGACCTGTCACAGAATTAGACAAATTAAGACCTGTCATGTAATTAGACCAATTAAGACCTGTCACATAATTAGACCAATTAAGACCTGTCACAGAATTAGACAAATCAAGTTAAGACCTGTCACATAATTAGACCAATTAAGACCTGTCACATAATTAGACCAATTAAGACCTGTCACAGAATTAGACCAATTAAGACCTGTCACAGAATTAGACCAATTAAGACCTGTCACAGAATTAGACCAATTAAGACCTGTCACAGAATTAGACCAATGGGGAAGTGGGGAAGAGAGAACAGGGGGCATGAGCGTGTGAGAAAGACAGTCACATATAGAGATGCAAAGGACTGCTAGCCTGGGTGCCCATCTAGTTCTGCTGCAATCTCCTTGGGGAATTGTCATGAATTGTCATGCCAAACATGAATGGCTTGACAATGACAATGGTGTAGGCAAAAGCACAAAAAGATCTGGGACCAGCTAGAAGACTGCAGAAAGACTCTGCAAACCATGCACATGTCAATGTACATTGGTATAGATGTGAAGTGGATCATGGTTCTGCGTTGGAGATATGAGATATTAGATGCTGATAGGGCCCACTCCTACTCCTACTTGCACACTGAACACACACAGCCGGTTCCTCTCTAGGTTTCTTCCTAGGTTTTGGCCTTTCTAGGGAGTTTTTCCTAGCCACCGTGCTTCTACACCTGCATTGCTTGCTGTTTGGGGTTTAGGCTGGGTTTCTGTACAGCACTTTGAGATATCAGCTGATGTACGAAGGGCTATATAAATACATTTGATTTGATATGATTTGGTTACTATCATGTGATC
>NC_068450.1:28518270-28653270 GCF_023373465.1 Oncorhynchus keta
CATGGTGAGGACAGGACATGGAGAAGACAGGATATGGTGAGGACAGGACATGGAGAGGAGAGGACATGGAGAGGACAGGACATGGAGAGGAGAGGACATGGAGAGGACAGGACATGGAGAGGACAGGACATGGAGAGGAGAGGACATGGAGAGGACAGGACATGGAGAGGACAGGACATGGAGAGGACAGGACATGGAGAAGACAGGACATGGTGAGGACAGGACATGGAGAGGAGAGGACATGGAGAGGACAGGACATGGAGAGGACAGGACATGGAGAAGACAGGACGTGGAGAGGAGAGGACATGGAGAAGACAGGACATGGTGAGGACAGGACATGGAGAAGACAGGACATGGAGAAGACAGGACATGGAGAGGACAGGACATGGAGAGGACAGAGCACGGAGAGGACAGGACATGGAGAGGAAACAACATGGAGAGGAGAGGACATGGACAGGAGAGGACATGGAGAGGACAGGACATGGAGAGGACAGGACATGGAGAGGAGAGGACATGGAGAGGAGAGGACATGGAGAGGAGAGGACATGGAGAGGAGAGGACATGGAGAGGACAGGACATGGAGAGGAGAGGACATGGACAGGACATGGAGAGGAGAGGACATGGAGAGGAGAGGACATGGAGAGGAAACAACATGGAGAGGAGAGGACATGGAGAGGACAGGACATGGACAGGACAAAGGGAGGAGAGGACATGGAGAGGACATGGAGAAGACAGGACATGGAGAGGACATGGAGAGGAGAGGACATGGAGAGGACAGGACATGGACAGGACAAAGGAGGAGAGGACATGGAGAGGACATGGAGAGGAGAGGACATGGAGAGGAGAGGACATGGAGAGGAGAGGACAGGACAAAGGGAGGAGAGGACATGGAGAAGACATGGAGAGGACAGGACATGGAGAGGAGAGGACATGGAGAGGAGAGGACATGGAGAGGACAGGACATGGAGAGGACATGGAGAGGAGAGGACATGGAGAGGACAGGACATGGAGAGGAGAGGACATGGACAGGACAAAGGGAGGAGAGGACATGGAGAGGACAGGACATGGAGAGAAGAGGACATGGAGAGGAGAGGACATGGAGAGAAGAGGACATGGAGAGGAGAGGACATGGAGAGGAGAGGACATGGAGAGGACAGGACATGGAGAGGAGAGGACATGGAGAGGAGAGGACATGGAGAGGAGAGGACATGGACAGGACAAAGGGAGGAGAGGACATGGAGAGGAGAGGACATGGACAGGACAAAGGGAGGAGAGGACATGGAGAGGACAAAGGGAGGAGAGGACATGGAGAGGAGAGGACATGGACAGGACAAAGGGAGGAGAGGACATGGAGAGGAGAGGACATGGAGAGGAGAGGACATGGACAGGACAAAGGGAGGAGAGGACATGGAGAGGAGAGGACATGGACAGGACAAAGGAGGAGAGGACATGGAGAGGAGAGGACATGGACAGGACAAAGGGAGGAGAGGACATGGAGAGGACAGGACATGGAGAGAAGAGGACATGGAGAGGAGAGGACATGGAGAGGAGAGGACAGGACATGGAGAGAAGAGGACATGGAGAGGAGAGGACATGGAGAGGACAGGACATGGAGAGGACAGGACATGGAGAGAAGAGGACATGGAGAGGAGAGGACATGGAGAGGACAGGACATGGAGAGGACAGGACATGGAGAGGAGAGGACATGGAGAGGAGAGGACATGGAGAGAGAGGACATGGAGAGGACAGGACATGGAGAGGACAAAGGAAGGAGAGGACATGGAGAGGACATGGAGAGGAGAGGACATGGAGAGGAGAGGACATGGAGAGGAGAGGACAGGACATGGAGAGAAGAGGACATGGAGAGGAGAGGACATGGAGAGGACAGGACATGGAGAGAAGAGGACATGGAGAGAAGAGGACATGGAGAGGACAGGACATGGAGAGGAGAGGACATGGAGAGGAGAGGACATGGACAGGACAAAGGAGGACAGGACATGGAGAGGAGAGGACATGGAGAGGAGAGGACATGGAGAGGACAGGACATGGAGAGGACAGGACATGGAGAGGAGAGGACATGGACAGGACAAAGGGAGGAGAGGACATGGAGAGGAGAGGACATGGAGAGGAGAGGACATGGACAGGACAAAGGGAGGAGAGGACAGGACATGGAGAGGACATGGAGAGGAGAGGACATGGAGAGGAGAGGACATGGACAGGACAATGGGAGGAGAGGACATGGAGAGGAGAGGACATGGAGAGGAGAGGACATGGAGAGGACAGGACGTGGAGAGGAGAGGACATGGAGAGGAGAGGACATGGAGAGGAGAGGACATGGACAGGACAAAGGGAGGAGAGGACATGGAGAGGAGAGGACATGGACAGGACAAAGGAGGAGAGGACATGGAGAGGACAAAGGAGGAGAGGACATGGAGAGGAGAGGACATGGACAGGACAAAGGGAGGAGAGGACATGGAGAGGAGAGGACATGGAGAGGAGAGGACATGGACAGGACAAAGGGAGGAGAGGACATGGAGAGGAGAGGACATGGACAGGACAAAGGAGGAGAGGACATGGAGAGGAGAGGACATGGACAGGACAAAGGGAGGAGAGGACATGGAGAGGACAGTACATGGAGAGAAGAGGACATGGAGAGGAGAGGACATGGAGAGGAGAGGACAGGACATGGAGAGAAGAGGACATGGAGAGGAGAGGACATGGAGAGGAGAGGACATGGAGAGGAGAGGACATGGAGAGGAGAGGACATGGAGAGGAGAGGACATGGAGAGGACAGGACATGGAGAGGACAGGACATGGAGAGGAGAGGACATGGAGAGGAGAGGACATGGAGAGGAGAGGACATGGAGAGGAGAGGACATGGAGAGGACAGGACATGGAGAGGACAAAGGGAGGAGAGGACATGGAGAGGAGAGGACATGGAGAGAAGAGGACATGGAGAGGACAGGACATGGAGAGGAGAGGACATGGAGAGGAGAGGACATGGACAGGACAAAGGGAGGAGAGGACATGGAGAGGAGAGGACATGGAGAGAAGAGGACATGGAGAGGACAGGACATGGAGAGGAGAGGACATGGAGAGGAGAGGACATGGACAGGACAAAGGGAGGAGAGGACATGGAGAGGAGAGGACATGGACAGGACAAAGGGAGGAGAGGACAGGACATGGAGAGGACATGGAGAGGAGAGGACATGGAGAGGAGAGGACATGGACAGGACAAAGGGAGGAGAGGACATGGAGAGGAGAGGACATGGAGAGGAGAGGACATGGAGAGGAGAGGACAGGACGTGGAGAGGAGAGGACATGGAGAGGAGAGGACATGGAGAGGAGAGGACATGGACAGGACAAAGGGAGGAGAGGACATGGAGAGGAGAGGACATGGACAGGACAAAGGAGGAGAGGACATGGAGAGGACAAAGGAGGAGAGGACATGGAGAGGAGAGGACATGGACAGGACAAAGGAGGAGAGGACATGGAGAGGAGAGGACATGGACAGGACAAAGGGAGGAGAGGACATGGAGAGGAGAGGACATGGACAGGACAAAGGGAGGAGAGGACATGGAGAGGACAGGACATGGAGAGAAGAGGACATGGAGAGGAGAGGACATGGAGAGGAGAGGACAGGACATGGAGAGAAGAGGACATGGAGAGGAGAGGACATGGAGAGGACAGGACATGGAGAGGACAGGACATGGAGAGAAGAGGACATGGAGAGGAGAGGACATGGAGAGGACAGGACATGGAGAGGACAGGACATGGAGAGGAGAGGACATGGAGAGGAGAGGACATGGAGAGGAGAGGACATGGAGAGGACAGGACATGGAGAGGACATGGAGAGGAGAGGACATGGAGAGAAGAGGACATGGAGAGGACAGGACATGGAGAGGAGAGGACATGGAGAGGACATGGACAGGACAAAGGGAGGAGAGGACATGGAGAGGAGAGGACATGGAGAGAAGAGGACATGGAGAGGACAGGACATGGAGAGGAGAGGACATGGAGAGGAGAGGACATGGACAGGACAAAGGAGGAGAGGACATGGAGAGGAGAGGACATGGACAGGACAAAGGGAGGAGAGGACAGGACATGGAGAGGACATGGAGAGGAGAGGACATGGAGAGGAGAGGACATGGACAGGACAAAGGAGGAGAGGACATGGAGAGGAGAGGACATGGAGAGGAGAGGACATGGAGAGGACAGGACGTGGAGAGGAGAGGACATGGAGAGGAGAGGACATGGAGAGGAGAGGACATGGACAGGACAAAGGGAGGAGAGGACATGGAGAGGAGAGGACATGGACAGGACAAAGGGAGGAGAGGACATGGAGAGGACAAAGGGAGGAGAGGACATGGAGAGGAGAGGACATGGACAGGACAAAGGGAGGAGAGGACATGGAGAGGAGAGGACATGGAGAGGAGAGGACATGGACAGGACAAAGGGAGGAGAGGACATGGAGAGGAGAGGACATGGACAGGACAAAGGGAGGAGAGGACATGGAGAGGACAGGACATGGAGAGAAGAGGACATGGAGAGGAGAGGACATGGAGAGGAGAGGACAGGACATGGAGAGAAGAGGACATGGAGAGGAGAGGACATGGAGAGGAGAGGACATGGAGAGGACAGGACATGGAGAGGAGAGGACATGGAGAGGAGAGGACATGGAGAGGACAGGACATGGAGAGGACAGGACATGGAGAGGAGAGGACATGGAGAGGAGAGGACATGGAGAGGAGAGGACATGGAGAGGAGAGGACATGGAGAGGACAGGACATGGAGAGGACATGGAGAGGAGAGGACATGGAGAGGAGAGGACATGGAGAGGAGAGGACATGGAGAGGACAGGACATGGAGAGGACAAAGGGAGGAGAGGACATGGAGAGGAGAGGACATGGAGAGAAGAGGACATGGAGAGGACAGGACATGGAGAGGAGAGGACATGGAGAGGAGAGGACATGGACAGGACAAAGGGAGGAGAGGACATGGAGAGGAGAGGACATGGAGAGAAGAGGACATGGAGAGGACAGGACATGGAGAGGAGAGGACATGGAGAGGAGAGGACATGGACAGGACAAAGGGAGGAGAGGACATGGAGAGGAGAGGACATGGAGAGGAGAGGACATGGACAGGACAAAGGGAGGAGAGGACAGGACATGGAGAGGACATGGAGAGGAGAGGACATGGAGAGGAGAGGACATGGACAGGACAAAGGGAGGAGAGGACATGGAGAGGAGAGGACATGGAGAGGAGAGGACATGGAGAGGACAGGACGTGGAGAGGAGAGGACATGGAGAGGAGAGGACATGGACAGGACAAAGGGAGGAGAGGACATGGAGAGGAGAGGACATGGACAGGACAAAGGGAGGAGAGGACATGGAGAGGACAAAGGGAGGAGAGGACATGGAGAGGAGAGGACATGGACAGGACAAAGGGAGGAGAGGACATGGAGAGGAGAGGACATGGACAGGACAAAGGGAGGAGAGGACATGGAGAGGAGAGGACATGGACAGGACAAAGGGAGGAGAGGACATGGAGAGGAGAGGACATGGACAGGACAAAGGGAGGAGAGGACATGGAGAGGACAGGACATGGAGAGAAGAGGACATGGAGAGGAGAGGACATGGAGAGGAGAGGACAGGACATGGAGAGAAGAGGACATGGAGAGGAGAGGACATGGAGAGGACAGGACATGGAGAGGACAGGACATGGAGAGAAGAGGACATGGAGAGGAGAGGACATGGACAGGGCCCATATCCACAAAGGTTCTCAGAGTAAGAGTGCTGATCTCGGATCAGTTGGTCTTTTAGATCATAATAATTAAGATTACATGGACAGATCTCCTACTCTGAGATGCTTTGTGGATACGGGCCCAGTTATGTCAGTAAGCTTCCTCAGGTAATGAGATGCCCAATATAACATAGTAGCCTCCCTGATGGTTTAAAACCTGTATTCAGGATTATAGTAATAAAATAGAAGTGGATAGTAGGACATGTGTGATGTGATATTAGGACATATGGGATGTGATAGTAGGACATGTGTCATGTGATATTAGGACGTGTGACGTGATAGTAGGACATGTGGAGGCGATATTAGGACATATGGTACGCGATAGTGGGACATGTTTGACGTGATAGTAGGACATGTAGGACGCAATAGTAGGACATGTGTGAGGCGATAGTAGGACATGTGTGAGGCGATAGTAGGACATGTGTTAGGCGATAATAGGACATGTGTGATGCAATAGTAGGACATGTTTGACGTGATAGTAGGACATGTAGGATGCGATAGTAGGACATGTAGGACGCGATAGTATGACATGTTAGACGTGATAGTAGGACATGTTAGACGTGATAGTAGGACATATGTGACGTGATAGTAGGACATATGTGATGCGATAGTCGGACATATGTGATGCGATAGTCGGACATATGTGATGCGATAGTCGGACATATGTGACGCGATAGTCGGACATATGTGATGCGATAGTCGGACACGTGTCAGGCGATAGTAGGACATGTGTGAGGTGATAGCAGGACATGTGTGAGGCGATAGCAGGACATGTGTGATGCAATAGTAGGACATGTTTGACGTGATAGTAGGACATGTAGGATGCGATAGTAGGACATGTAGGACGCGATAGTATGACATGTTAGACGTGATAGTAGGACATATGTGATGCGATAGTCGGACATATGTGATGCGATAGTCGGACATATGTGATGCGATAGTCGGACATATGTGACGCGATAGTCGGACATATGTGATGCGATAGTCGGACATATCTGACGCGATAGTAGGACATATGTGACGCGATAGTAGGACACGTGTCAGGCGATAGTAGGACATGTGTGAGGTGATAGCAGGACATGTTTGACGTGATAGTAGGACATGTTTGGTGTGATAGTAGGACATGTGTGAGGCGATAGTAGGACATGTGTGAGGCGATAGCAGGACATGTGTGAGGCGATAGTAGGACATGTGAGAGGCGATAGCAGGACATGTTTGACATGATATTAGGACATGTGTGAGGCGATAGCAGGACATGTGTGAGGTGATAGTAGGACATGTTTGACATGATAGTAGGACATGTGTGAGGCGATAGCAGGACATGTTTGACGTGATAGTAGGACATGTGTGAGGCGATAGCAGGACATGTTTGACGCGATAGTAGGACATGTTTGACGCGATAGTAGGACATATTTTACATGATAGTAGGACATTTGTGAGGCGATAGTAGGACATGTTTTACGTGATAGTAGGACATGTTTGATGTGATAGTAGGACATGTTTGACGTGATAGTAGGACATGTGTGAGGCGATAGTAGGACATGTTTGACGTGATAGTAGGACATGTTTGACGTGATAGTAGGACATGTGTGAGGCGATAGTAGGACATGTTTGACGTGATAGTAGGACATGTTTGACGTGATAGTAGGACATGTTTGACGTGATAGTAGGACATGTTTGACGTGATAGTAGGACATGTTTGACGTGATAGTAGGACATGTTTGACGTGATAGTAGGACATGTTTGACGTGATAGTAGGACATGTTTGACGTGATAGTAGGACATGTGTGAGGCGATAGTAGGACATGTTTGACGTGATAGTAGGACATGTTTGACGTGATAGTAGGACATGTGTGAGGCGATAGTAGGACATGTTTGACGAGATAGTAGGACATATTTTACATGATAGTAGGACATTTGTGAGGCGATAGTAGGACATGTTTTACGTGATAGTAGGACATGTTTGACGTGATAGTAGGACATGTTTGACGTGATAGTAGGACATGTTTGACGTGATAGTAGGACATGTTTGACGTGATAGTAGGACATGTTTGACGTGATAGTAGGACATGTTTGACGTGATAGTAGGACATGTGTGAGGCGATAGTAGGACATGTTTGACGTGATAGTAGGACATGTTTAACGTGATAGTAGGACATTTGTGAGGCGATAGTAGGACATGTTTTACGTGATAGTAGGACATGTTTGATGTGATAGTAGGACATGTTTGACGTGATAGTAGGACATGTGTGAGGCGATAGTAGGACATGTTTGACATGATAGTAGGACATGTTTGACGTGATAGTAGGACATGTGTGAGGGCGATAGTAGGACATGTTTGACGTGATAGTATGACATGTTTGACGTGATAGTAGGACATGTTTGACGTGATAGTAGGACATGTTTGACGTGATAGTAGGACATGTGTGAGGCGATAGTAGGACATGTTTGACGTGATAGTAGGACATGTTTGACGTGATAGTAGGACATGTTTGACGTGATAGTAGGACATGTTTGACGAGATAGTAGGACATATTTTACATGATAGTAGGACATTTGTGAGGCGATAGTAGGACATGTTTTACGTGATAGTAGGACATGTTTGACGTGATAGTAGGACATGTTTGACGTGATAGTAGGACATGTTTGACGTGATAGTAGGACATGTTTGACGTGATAGTAGGACATGTTTGACGTGATAGTAGGACATGTGTGAGGCGATAGTAGGACATGTTTGACGTGATAGTAGGACATGTTTTACGTGATAGTAGGACATTTGTGAGGCGATAGTAGGACATGTTTTACGTGATAGTAGGACATGTTGGACGTGATAGTAGGACATGTGTGAGGCGATAGTAGGACATGTTTGACGCGATAGTAGGACATGTTTGACGTGATAGTAGGACATGTTTGACGTGATAGTAGGACATGTGTGAGGCGATAGTAGGACATGTTTGACGAGATAGTAGGACATATTTTACATGATAGTAGGACATTTGTGAGGCGATAGTAGGACATGTTTGACGTGATAGTAGGACATGTGTAAGGCGATAGTAGGACATGTTTGACGTGATAGTAGGACATGTAGGATGCGATAGTAGGACATGTTTGATGCAATAGTAGGACATGTTTGACGCGATAGTAGGACATGTTTGACGTGATAGTAGGACATGTAGGATGCGATAGTAGGACATGTAGGATGCGATAGTAGGACATGTTTGATGCGATAGTAGGACATGTTTGACGTGATAGTAGGACATGTAGGATGCGATAGTAGGACATGTGTGATGCGATAGTAGGACATGTTAGACGTGATAGTAGGACATGTAGGATGCGATAGTAGGACATGTGTGATGCGATAGTAGGACATGTTTGATGCGATAGTAGGACATGTTTGACGCGATAGTAGGACATGTTTGACGTGATAGTAGGACATGTAGGATGCGATAGTAGGACATGTGTGATGCGATAGTAGGACATGTTAGACGTGATAGTAGGACATATGTGATGCGAAAGTAGGACATATCTGACGCGATAGTAGGACATATGTGACGCGATAGTAGGACATATGTGACGCGATAGTAGGACATATGTGACGCGATAGTAGGACATATGTGACGCGATAGTAGGACATATGTGACGCGATAGTAGGACACGTGTGAGGCGATAGCAGGACATGTGTGAGGTGATAGCAGGACATGTTTGACGTGATAGTAGGACATGTTTGGTGTGATAGTAGGACATGTGTGAGGCGATAGTAGGACATGTGTGAGGCGATAGCAGGACATGTGAGGCGATAGTAGGACATGTGAGAGGCGATAGCAGGACATGTTTGACATGATATTAGGACATGTGTGAGGCGATAGTAGGACATGTTTGACGTGATAGTAGGACATGTGTAAGGCGATAGCAGGACATGTGTGAGGTGATAGTAGGACATGTTTGACATGATAGGACATGTGTGAGGCGATAGCAGGACATGTGTGAGGTGATAGTAGGACATGTTTGACATGATAGTAGGACATGTGTGAGGCGATAGCAGGACATGTGTGAGGTGATAGCAGGACATGTTTGACGTGATAGTAGGACATGTTTGGTGTGATAGTAGGACATGTGTGAGGCGATAGTAGGACATGTGTGAGGCGATAGCAGGACATGTGTGAGGCGATAGTAGGACATGTGAGAGGCGATAGCAGGACATGTTTGACATGATATTAGGACATGTGTGAGGCGATAGTAGGACATGTTTGACGTGATAGTAGGACATGTGTGAGGCGATAGCAGGACATGTGTGAGGTGATAGTAGGACATGTTTGACATGATAGTAGGACATGTGTGAGGCGATAGCAGGACATGTTTGACGTGATAGTAGGACATGTGTGAGGCGATAGTATGACATGTTTGATGCGATAGTAGGACATGTTTGACGCGATAGTAGGACATGTTTGACGTGATAGTAGGACATGTAGGATGCGATAGTAGGACATGTGTGATGCGATAGTAGGACATGTTAGACGTGATAGTAGGACATATGTGATGCGAAAGTAGGACATATCTGACGCGATAGTAGGACATATGTGACGCGATAGTAGGACATATGTGATGCGATAGTAGGACATATGTGACGCGATAGTAGGACATATGTGACGCGATAGTAGGACATATGTGACGCGATAGTAGGACATGTTTGACGCGATAGTAGGACATGTTTGACGTGATAGTAGGACATGTTTGACGTGATAGTAGGACATGTGTGAGGCGATAGTAGGACATGTTTGACGAGATAGTAGGACATATTTTACATGATAGTAGGACATTTGTGAGGCGATAGTAGGACATGTTTTACGTGATAGTAGGACATGTGTAAGGCGATAGTAGGACATGTTTGACGTGATAGTAGGACATGTAGGATGCGATAGTAGGACATGTTTGATGCAATAGTAGGACATGTTTGACGCGATAGTAGGACATGTTTGACGTGATAGTAGGACATGTAGGATGCGATAGTAGGACATGTAGGATGCGATAGTAGGACATGTTTGATGCGATAGTAGGACATGTTTGACGTGATAGTAGGACATGTAGGATGCGATAGTAGGATGTGTGTAATGCGATAGTAGGACATGTTAGACGTGATAGTAGGACATGTAGGATGCGATAGTAGGACATGTGTGATGCGATAGTAGGACATGTTTGATGCGATAGTAGGACATGTTTGACGCGATAGTAGGACATGTTTGACGTGATAGTAGGACATGTAGGATGCGATAGTAGGACATGTGTGATGCGATAGTAGGACATGTTAGACGTGATAGTAGGACATATGTGATGCGAAAAGTAGGACATATCTGACGCGATAGTAGGACATATGTGACGCGATAGTAGGACATATGTGACGCGATAGTAGGACATATGTGACGCGATAGTAGGACATATGTGACGCGATAGTAGGACATATGTGACGCGATAGTAGGACACGTGTGAGGCGATAGCAGGACATGTGTGAGGTGATAGCAGGACATGTTTGACGTGATAGTAGGACATGTTTGGTGTGATAGTAGGACATGTGTGAGGCGATAGTAGGACATGTGTGAGGCGATAGCAGGACATGTGTGAGGCGATAGTAGGACATGTGAGAGGCGATAGCAGGACATGTTTGACATGATATTAGGACATGTGTGAGGCGATAGTAGGACATGTTTGACGTGATAGTAGGACATGTGTAAGGCGATAGCAGGACATGTGTGAGGTGATAGTAGGACATGTTTGACATGATAGGACATGTGTGAGGCGATAGCAGGACATGTGTGAGGTGATAGTAGGACATGTTTGACATGATAGTAGGACATGTGTGAGGCGATAGCAGGACATGTGTGAGGTGATAGCAGGACATGTTTGACGTGATAGTAGGACATGTTTGGTGTGATAGTAGGACATGTGTGAGGCGATAGTAGGACATGTGTGAGGCGATAGCAGGACATGTGTGAGGCGATAGTAGGACATGTGAGAGGCGATAGCAGGACATGTTTGACATGATATTAGGACATGTGTGAGGCGATAGTAGGACATGTTTGACGTGATAGTAGGACATGTGTGAGGCGATAGCAGGACATGTGTGAGGTGATAGTAGGACATGTTTGACATG
Source organism: Oncorhynchus keta (assembly GCF_023373465.1). NCBI lineage: Eukaryota > Metazoa > Chordata > Actinopteri > Salmoniformes > Salmonidae > Oncorhynchus > Oncorhynchus keta. The sequence goes on from NC_068450.1 coordinate 28,530,218, forward strand.
ATAGTAGGACATGTGTGAGGCGATAGCAGGACATGTTTGACGTGATAGTAGGACATGTGTGAGGCGATAGTATGACATGTTTGATGCGATAGTAGGACATGTTTGACGATAGTAGGACATGTTTGACGTGATAGTAGGACATGTAGGATGCGATAGTAGGACATGTGTGATGCGATAGTAGGACATGTTAGACGTGATAGTAGGACATATGTGATGCGAAAGTAGGACATATCTGACGCGATAGTAGGACATATGTGACGCGATAGTAGGACATATGTGATGCGATAGTAGGACATATGTGACGCGATAGTAGGACATATGTGACGCGATAGTAGGACATATGTGACGCGATAGTAGGACATGTTTGACGCGATAGTAGGACATGTTTGACGTGATAGTAGGACATGTTTGACGTGATAGTAGGACATGTGTGAGGCGATAGTAGGACATGTTTGACGAGATAGTAGGACATATTTTACATGATAGTAGGACATTTGTGAGGCGATAGTAGGACATGTTTTACGTGATAGTAGGACATGTGTAAGGCGATAGTAGGACATGTTTGACGTGATAGTAGGACATGTAGGATGCGATAGTAGGACATGTTTGATGCAATAGTAGGACATGTTTGACGCGATAGTAGGACATGTGTGAGGCGATAGCAGGACATGTGTGAGGTGATAGTAGGACATGTTTGACATGATAGGACATGTGTGAGGCGATAGCAGGACATGTGTGAGGTGATAGTAGGACATGTTTGACATGATAGTAGGACATGTGTGAGGCGATAGCAGGACATGTGTGAGGTGATAGCAGGACATGTTTGACGTGATAGTAGGACATGTTTGGTGTGATAGTAGGACATGTGTGAGGCGATAGTAGGACATGTGTGAGGCGATAGCAGGACATGTGTGAGGCGATAGTAGGACATGTGAGAGGCGATAGCAGGACATGTTTGACATGATATTAGGACATGTGTGAGGCGATAGTAGGACATGTTTGACGTGATAGTAGGACATGTGTGAGGCGATAGCAGGACATGTGTGAGGTGATAGTAGGACATGTTTGACATGATAGTAGGACATGTGTGAGGCGATAGCAGGACATGTTTGACGTGATAGTAGGACATGTGTGAGGCGATAGCAGGACATGTTTGACGCGATAGTAGGACATGTTTTACGTGATAGCAGGACATATGTGAGGCGATAGTAGGATATGTTTTACATGATAGTAGGACATGTTTTACGTGATAGCAGGACATGTGTGTGGCGATAGTAGGACATGTTTGACGCGATAGTAGGACATATTTTACATGATAGTAGGACATTTGTGAGGCGATAGTAGGACATGTTTGACGTGACAGTAGGACATGTGTGAGGCGATAGTAGGACATGTTTGACGAGATAGGACATATTTTACATGATAGTAGGACATTTGTGAGGCGATAGTAGGACATGTTTTACGTGATAGTAGGACATGTTGGACGTGATAGTAGGACATGTGTGAGGCGATAGTAGGACATGTGTGAGGCGATAGTAGGACATGTTTGACGCGATAGTAGGACATGTTTGACGTGATAGTAGGACATGTTTGACGTGATAGTAGGACATGTGTGAGGCGATAGTAGGACATGTTTGACGAGATAGTAGGACATGTTTGATGCGATAGTAGGACATGTTTGACGTGATAGTAGGACATGTTAGACATGTTAGTAGGACATGTTTGACGTGATAGTAGGACATGTGTGAGGCGATAGTAGGACATGTTTGACGAGATAGTAGGACATATTTTACATGATAGTAGGACATTTGTGAGGCGATAGTAGGACATGTTTTACGTGATAGTAGGACATGTTTGACGTGATAGTAGGACATGTTTGACGTGATAGTAGGACATGTGTGAGGCGATAGTAGGACATGTTTGACGCGATAGTAGGACATGTTTGACGTGATAGTAGGACATGTTTGACGTGATAGTAGGGCATGTGCGAGGCGATAGTAGGACATGTTTGACGAGATAGTAGGACATATTTTACATGATAGTAGGACATTTGTGAGGCGATAGTAGGACATGTTTGACGCGATAGTAGGACATGGTTGATGTGATAGTAGGACATGTTTAACGCGATAGTAGGACATGTTTGACGTGATAGTAGGAGATGTGTGATGCGATAGTAGGACATGTTTGACGAGATAGTAGGACATGTTAGACATGTTAGTAGGACATGTGTGATGTGATAGTAGGATATGTAGGACGCGATAGTAGGACATATGTGACGCGACAGTAGGACACGTGTCAGGCGATAGCAGGACATGTTTTACGTGATAGTAGGACATGTTTGACGCGATAGTAGGACATGTTTGACGTGATAGTAGGACATGTGTGACGCGATAGTAGGACATGTTTTACGTGATAGTAGGGCATGTGTGAGGCGATAGTGGGACATGTTTTACGTGATAGTAGGGCATGTGTGAGGCGATAGCAGGACATGTTTTACGTGATAGTAGGACATGTTTGACGCGATAGTAGGACATGTTTTACGTGATAGCAGGACATATGTGACGCGATAGTAGGACATGTTTGACGCGACAGTAGGACATGTTTTACATGGTATTAGGACATGTTTGACGCGATAGTAGGACATGTTTGACGCGATAGTAGGACATGTTTTACGTGATAGCAGGACATATGTGACGTGATAGTAGGACATGTAGGACGTGATAGCAGGACATATGTGACGTGATAGTAGGACATGTAGGACGTGATAGTAGGACATGTTTGACGTGATAGTAGGACATGTTTGACGTGATAGTAGGACATGTGTGAAAGTCATCGAGCGAGCTGCAACGGGTGTTGAGGTGTGTGTATCGCGCCACCTAAAACAGCATGTTGCAGGCCTTGATAGCTCTTTAATGCTAACTGGTCATAAATGTACATCCTACAACATTCTAATCTGTGACAGACACAGAGAGCGAGTCTAGGATCATGCGCGCATGCATGCACACACACTCACGCACACACAGACACACTCACTCTGAAGACCATGGCTTCATTACAAAGACAGGAGAAGAAGAAAAAGATGATTCTGGAATTTGGGTCCGAAGTTCCACTGGACCCCAGACGGTATCAGTAACAGCTCTTACCAGAGCCAGAGCTATCCAACCAGATGTACCTGAAGACAGCCAGAGGAACTGGAAAACATACTTCAGAGAGTCACCAGTGTACAGTCATTCTGGAGGGGACTGTTTTACTGAAGGTATGCAAGATCATCATGTGCAGTCTACAGATGTAGGATCTTCATTTGAGCCAGTTTGCTACAGCAGGAAAATAATCCTGCAGCAACAGGAAATGTGAATTATTATGTGGATTATAATTAATGGACATTTTGTAGGGGTTGAAACATTAACTACACACGTGTATTGTTAACCAACCCTCTCTGCCCATTCATTGCCATTTTACCTGTTGTTGTTGTCTTAGTGGATTAGCTGTTGTTGTCTTACCCGTTGTTGTCTTAGCTCGCTCTCCCAATCAACACCTGTGATTGCTTTATGCCTCGCTTTATGTCTCTCTCTAATGTCAATATGCCTTGTATACTATTGTTTAGGGTAGTTATCATTGTTTTATTTTACTGCAGAGCCCCTAGCCCCACTCAACATTCCTCAGATACCTCTTTTGGCCCACCTCCCACACATGCGGTGACTTCACCTAGCATAACTAGTGCCTCCAGAGATGCAACCTCTCTTATCATCACTCAATGCCTAGGTTTACCTCCACTGTACCCATACCATACCATGCCCCTGTCTGTACATTATGCCCTGAATATATCCTACCACGCCCAGAAATCTGCTCCTTTTATTCTCTGTACCCAACGCACTAGACGACCAGTTTTGATAGCCTTTAGCTGTACCCTCATCCTACTCCTCTGTTCCTCGGGTGATGTAGAGGTTAACCCAGGCCGTGTGTGTCCCCAGGTGCTCTCATTTGTTGACTTCTGTAACTGTAAAAGCCTTGGTTTCATGCAAGTTAAACATTAGAAGCCTCCTCCTTAAGTTTGTTTTACTCACTGCTTTAGCACACTCCGCCAACCCTGATGTCCTTGCCGTGTCAGAATCCTGGCTTAGGAAGGACACCAAAAATGAGAGATTTCCATCCCCAATTACAAAATTTTCCGTCAAGAAAGAACTGCCAAAGGGGGAGGAGTTGCAATCTACTGCAGAGATAGCCTGCAAAGTTCTGTCATACTTTCCAGGTCTATGCCCAAACAGTTTGAGCATCTAATTTTAAAAAATTATCTCTCCAGAAATAAGTTCCTCACTGTTGCCACCTGTTATAAACTCCCCTCCGCTCCCAGCTGTGCCCTGGACACCATATGTGAATTGATTGCCCCCCATCTATCTTCAGAGTTCATTCTGTTAGGTGACCTAAACTGGGATATGATTAACTCCCTGGCCGTCCTACAATCTAAGCTAGATGCCCTCAATCTCACAAATTATCAAGGAACCCACCGGGTACAACCCTAAAACCGTAAACATGGGCACCCTCATAGATATTATCCTGACCAACTTGCCCTCCAAATACATCTCTGCTGTTTTCAATCAGGATCTCAGTAATCACTGCCTCATTGCCTATATCCGTTATGGGCCCGCGGACAAACCACCACCCCTCATCACTGTCAAACGCTCCCTAAAACACTTCTGCTTTCTAATCGACCTGGCCCGGGTATCCTGGAAGGATACTGACCTCATCCTGTCAGTAGAGGATGCCTGGTTATTCTTTAAAAGTCATTTCCATACCATCTCAAATAAGCATGCCCCTTTCAAAAAATGTAGAACTTAGAACAGATACAGTTGAAGTTGGAAGTTAACATACACTTAGGTTGGAGTCATTAAAACTTGTTTTCAAACCACTCCACAAATTTCTTGTTAAGAAACTATTGTTTTGGCAAGTCGGTTAGAACATCTACTTTGTGCATGACACAAGTAATTTTTCCAACAATTGTTTAGAGACAGATTATTTCAGAAAAAAATCACTGTATCACAATTCCAGTGGGTCCAGTGGGAAGTTTACATACACTAAGTTGACTGTGCCTTTAAAGAGCTTGGAAAATTCCAGAAAATGATGTCATGGCTTTAGAAGCTTCTGACAGGCTAATTGACATCATTTGAGTCAATTGAAGGTATTTCAAGGCCTACCTTCAAACTTAGTGTCTCTTTGCTTAACATCATGGGAAAATCAAAAGAAATCAGCCAAGACCTCAGAAAAAAAATTGCAGACCTTCAAAAGTCTGGTTCATCCTTGGGAGCAATTTCCAAACACCTGAAGGTACCACGTTAGTATAAACACCATGGGACCATGCAGCAGTCATACCGCTCAGGAAGGAGGCGCGTTCTGTCACCTATAGATCAATGTACTTTAGTGCGAAAAGTGCAAATCAATCCCAGAACAACAGCAAAGGACCTTGTGATATCCATAGTAAAACGAGTCCTATATAAACATAACCTGAAAGGCCGCTCAGCAATTAAGAAGCCACTGCTCCAAAACCGCCACAAAAAAGCCAGACTACGGTTTGCAACTGCACATGGGGGCAAAGATTGTACTTTTAGGAGAAATGTCCTCTGGACTGATGAAACAAAAATAGAACTGTTTGGCCATAATGACCATCATTATGTTTGGAGGAAAAAGGGCGAGGCTTGCAAGCCGAAGAACACCATCCCAACCATGAAGCATGAGGGTCGCAGCATCATGTTGTGGGGGTGCTTTGCTGCAGGAGGGACTGGTGCACTTCACAAAATAGATGGCATCATGAGGATGGGAAATTATGTGGATATATTGAAGCAACATCTCAAGACATCAGTCAAGAAGTTAAAGCTTGGTTGCATATGGGTCTTCCAAATGGACAATGAACCCAAGCATACTTCTAAAGTTGTGGCAAAATGGCATAAGGACAACTAAGTCTAGGTATTGGAGTGGCCATCACAAAGCCCTGACCTCAATCCCATAGATTTGTGGGCAGAACTGAAAAAGTGTGTACGAGCAAGGAGGCCTACAAACCTGACTCTGTTACACCAGCTCTGTCAGGAGGAATGGGCCAAAATTTACCCAACTTATTGTGGGAAGCTTGTAGAAGGTTACCTGAAACATTTGACCCAAGTTGAACAATTTAAAGGCAATGCTACCAAATAATTGAGTGTATGTAAACTTCTGACCCACTGGGAATGTGATGAAAGAAATAAAAGCTGAAATAAATCATTCTCTCTACTATTATTCTGACATTTCACATTCTTTAAATAAAGTGGTGATCCTAACTGACCTAAGACAGGGAATCTTTACTAGTATTAAATGTCAAAGATTGTGAAAAACTGAGTTTAAATTTGGCTAAGGTGTATGTAAACTTCCGACTTCAACTGTATAGCCCTTGGTTCACTCCAGACCTGACTGCCCTCGCTCAAGGTACTAAACAATATCATAACCACCATCGATAAAAGACAGTACTTTGCAGCCATCTTCATCGACCCGGCCAAGGCTTTCAACTCTGTCAATCACCTCAGTCTTATCGGCAGACTCAACAGCCTTGGTTTCTCAAATGACTGCCTCGTCTGGTTCACCAACTACTTCTCAGATAGAGTTCAGTGTGTCAAATCGAGGGCCTGTTGTCCGGACCTCTGACAGTCTCTATTGGGGTACCACAGGGTTCAATTCTCGGGCCAAATCTTCTCTGTATATATCAACAACATTTATGGAGTCAAAATAAAGATATATGCCTCACCTTGTCCTTGCCTGTTTGCTTTGCTGTATATAAAAAAATGAAATACAGATCCTATTTTGACACATAAAACCATACAAAATGAAGTCTGATGGGTTTTCTCCCACTTTTCCCAAAATACTTGCAAGTTATAAATCCTGCTGCTGCGGTCATTCGATGGCATTGGCATTGGCACAGTGGTGTGTATTCATGGATGCCAAGGGAAGCCATACTTTACCCCAAAATGATCAAACAAACATACACAATTATTTATCTTTCACCTCTCCGTGTTTCATAAATGTCCTTCAATTTGCAAAAGGCTGTATCTCACAGGAGAAAGCCTCCAACCGAACAAAACAGGAACGAAACAGGAAACAGAAACAGAATGGCTTTGGCGTTTCTCTACAAGTAGGGTAGGTCAACATGTTTTTTCTACTTTTTCTACTTCTACTTTTCAACGCGCGCACACACGCACACATACAGAAATCAGTACCATGGACAGACACATCATATTTAGCTTACGTTGATTGGACTAAATTGAATTTAGTGTATTTTAGGGGTCACTGTATTAGACTAAGCAGAGGTGATTTGATGATGCTGAAATGTTGAAGTTGAAATGGTGCTGGAATAGTGGAGGCAGCTCCTGTTGTCTTTGCGATTTACACTAACTCTAAATCAATAGTTGTTGAGTAGTCCGAAAATGTCAGAAACATTACCTTGCTTGATGATGCTGTAGCTCATGTAACTGTTTGTTACATGCAACATGCTGTGTGGACTCCACCGGACAGATGTTGCTCTCTGGTTTTGTGATGAATCAAAGGTGTTTATTCTGCCACTGTGTCTTCTTATTGTCTCGGCATTAGGCCTATATATCACTGTGGCAACAGGTTATAGAGCAAACAACGCAATTATCACAACACATAGGTTGTAATATGTCATATTCTTTCTGGTTTGGCTGCCCCGGTGATGTTACCCAGGCTACTTTAGGAAACTTTCTGAATGGACATATAGGACTATAGAGAGAATCAGCATGTCACGACTTCTGCTGTAGTCGATGCCTCTCCTTGTTCGGGCGGTGCTCGGTGGTTGACGTCACCGGTCTTCTAGCCATCATTGATCTATGTTTCATTTTCCATTGGTTTTGTCTGGTCCTCTTACACACCTGGTTCCAATCCCATTCATTATATGTTGTGTATTTAACCCTCTGTTCCCCTCATGTCCTTGTCAGAGATTGTTTATTATTATGTTCATGTTTTATGGATTGGTGTCGACGGGTTCTTGTAGCCACATTTATATTATTATGGACTTTGGTTTTGGAGTTTGTGTTTTGAGTTTTTAAAATACTCCATTTATACCAAGATGAATTCTCCTGCACTTGACTTCCCTGCCACCTACATGCACAACGTGACAGAATCTCTGACCCCAATACGAAGTCAGCAGGAGAAAATACCCTGAACGGAGGTGGAGGAACACGTCCAGGAGTATACGGAGAAGCTTTACCGTCTGAGCATCGCCATGGATCGCGTTGTCCAGAATATGGACCGCTGGGAGAGAGAGGGATTTCTTCCAGTCCCTCCACCAGCACAAACAGGGTCTATCCTGGGCGCTCCTTGACCACCTGAAGCCAGTGGGATCTGTCTATCCATGCCACGGGGGTACGACGGAAGTGCTGCCAACTGCCAGGGTTTCCTCCGCCAATAAAACCTTTATCTGGCCACGGTCCAACCAGCTCCATCAGACCACGAGAAGGCTTTTGCCCTCGTCTCGTGCCTCACCGGGAAAGCACTGGTGTGGGCCAGCGCCGTGTGTGGAGGGGAGGATGCAGCGTTGGACCATTTTGAGGAGGAGTTCATTTGGTTTTCGACCACCCACCCAAGGGCAGAGTGGCGGGTGAGCATCTCTACCATCTGAGGCAGGAGACGAGGAGTGCGCAGAAGTTTGCTATGGAGTTTAGGACCCTGGCTGCCAGTGCGGGATGGAACAACAGGGCCCTGATCGACCATTACCACTGCAGTCTACACGAGGACGTCCGTCAGGAGCTGGCCACCCTCACCTTCAACCAGCTGGTGGACCTGTCCATCCGGCTGGACAACATGCTGGCTACTTGTGGACGTCCAGATCTGGGTCTAGTGGTTCCATCCTCCCGCACCCCCTCTCCGATACCCATGGAGCTGAGAGGGACGGTGCGCAGGGAGACCGGAGGGGGTTCCCGCATGTGCACCATCTGTGGCCGCAGAAGGCATACTGCTGGTCGGTGCCGGGTTGGTTCCTCTGGCAATCGAGGCAGCAGGCAGGGCGCTCTTGCGCCCTCTGTCGCACAATTAGTTGTGTCTGTCGCTTTTCCTGAGGTCTATATTAAATCATGGTGAGGTACAGTTACCCGCTACCTCTTATCGCCACGGTGATTGAGTCAATGCACGGGGCGTGCTTCTTCACTAAACTGCATCTCAGGAGTGCGTATAACCGGGTGCGTATCCAAGAGGGATATAAGACGGCATTTAGTACCACCTCAGGGCATTATGAGTACCTCGTCATGCAGTACGGGTTGATGAATGCTCCATCAGTCTTCCAATGCTTTGTAGATGAGATTTTCAGGGATCTGCACGGGCAGGGTGTAGTGGTGTATATTGATGACATTCTCCGCTACATCCTCCGCTACATGCGCCGAGCATTTCTCCCTGGTGCGCAAGTTGCTTGGTCGCCTGCTGGAGCATGACCTGCATGTCAAGGCTGAGAAATGCTTGTTCTTTCAACAGTCCGTCTCCTTCCTAGGGCATCCCATTTCCAAGTCAGGAGTGAAGATGGAGAGTGACCGCATTGCAGCCGTACGTAATTGGCCGACTCCCACCACTGTGAAGGAAGTGCAGTGATTATTAGGGTGTGCCAACTACGACCAGAGGTTTATTCGGGGTTTTGGTCAGGTGGCTGCTCCCATTACCTCACTTATGAAGGGGGCCTGGTGCGCTTGCAGTGGTCAGCTGGGGCGGAAAGGTTTTTTAGGCACTTGAAGGCTGTTTACCTCGGCTCCTGTGTTGGCGCATCCGGATCCCTCTTTGGTCTTCATAGTGGAGGTGGATGCCTCCGAGGCTGGGATAGGAGCTGTGCTCTCTCAGCGCTCGGGTACGCCACCGAAACTCCGCCCCTGTGCTTTCTTCTCTAAGAAACTCAGCCCGGCGGAGCGAAACTATGATGTGGGGATCGGGAGCTGTTGGCTGCCGTTTAAGCTTTTGTAGGTGTGGAGACATTGGCTTGAGTGGGCTAAACACCCCTTTCTCATCTGGACTGACCACCGCAATCTGGAGTACAGCCGGGCGGCGAGGCGAGGAGAATGAATCCTCGTCAGGCAAGGTGGGCCATGTTTTTCACTCATTTTGTGTTTACCCTCTCTTACAGACCAGACTCCCAGAACGTTAAGGCAGACGCACTGTCCCGGCTGTATGACACAGAGGAGCGGTCCATGGATCCCACTCCCGTACTCCCTGCCTCTTGTTTGGTGGTGTCGGTAGTGTGGGAGCTGGATGCGGACATTGAGCGGGCGTCACGTGCAGAGCCCGCTCCCCCTCAGTGTCCAGCTGGGCGTCTGTACGTTCCGTCTGCTGTCCGCGATCGGCTGATCTATTGGGCCCACACGTCACCCTCTGGTCATCCTGGGATCGGTGTGCTGTCTTGGTGGGAAGTACGGGTGGCCGACTTTAGAAAGAGATGTAAGGGTTTATGTTTCCTCCTGCTCAGTGTGCGCCCTGTGCAAGGCTCCTAGACACCTGACCAGAGGTAAGTTACAACCATTAGCCGTTCCACAACGGCCGTGGTCGCACCTGTCGGTGGATTTTATAACCGATCTTCCACCTTCACAGGGTAACACCACGATCCTGGTCGCTGTCATCTCTTGCCCGGTCTTCCTACAGCCCTACAGACACACGTCTTCCGGCACTACGGGGTGCTTAAATTATGGTATGAAATTCACCAAACTTGTTTCTCACAAGTGTAGCAGGTTGAGAACTCTTCAAACAACATTTCTACTCCGAGAATGAGAAAGGTAAATGACTGTAATTAATAGCCGACATGAATTAAAATAAATTAAAGTAACCAAATGACAGGGATTAACAACCGACATTGTATAGCCTCTACTACTATTCTACTTCGCGGGGATAAGAGGAGGTACATTTTTTGGGGTTTCGCTTAGGGCAGCATATCGGCAAGGATCGGGCCTGATCAGTGTTGATTACTCTATAAATTAAGAAAATATTCTGTATCAAACTATACCATGCCAGGTTGGAGAGGATTGGTGCATTGTCCATTTGACACAACATTAGCACATTATAGGCCTCAGAGCCAGAACAACCTTTTTGACTGCTGTTGAATAATGAATGAGATTTCAGACACATCCAACCTTTTTTATTTATTTACTAGCAAGTCATAAAAATGTGCATCGTACAAAAGAAAGTCCACCAATTAAACTATTTTTAGCCTATAGCGCTCCACATGCAAATCTAGTGGATAGCTGCTCCAGCATCATTCTACACACACACACACACACACACACACACACACACACACACACACACACACACACACACACACACACACACACACACACACACACACACACACACACACACACACACACACACACATCTAGTGGATAGCTGCTCCAGCATCATCAGTACTACCAAGAATATGTTTTTCGCAACGCGGATCCTGTGTTCTGCCTTTCAAACAGGACAACGGAATGGATCCGGGATATGTTTCGTATTGCGTCAGATAACAATATTGACGAATACGCTGATTCGGTGTGCGAGTTCATTAGAACGTGCGTTGAAGATGTCGTTCCCATAGCAACGATTAAAACATTCCCTAACCAGAAACTGTGGATTGATGGCAGCATTCGCGTGAAATTGAATGTGCGAACCACTGCTTTTAATCAGGGCAAGGTGTCTGGTAACATGACCGAATACAAACAGTGCAGCTATTCCCTCCGCAAGGCTATCAAACAAGCTAAGCGTCAGTACAGAGACAAAGAAGAATCTCAATTCAACGGCTCAGACACAAGAGGCATGTGGCAGGTTCTACAGTCAATCACGGACTACAAGAAGAAATCCAGCCCAGTCACGGACCAGGATGTCTTGCTCCCAGGCAGACTAAATCACTTTTTTGCCCGCTTTGAGGACAATACAGTGCCACTGACACGGCCTGCAACGAAAACATGCAGTCTCTCCTTCACTGCAGCCGAGGTGAGTAAGACATTTAAACGTGTTAACCCTCGCAAGGCTGCAGGCCCAGACGGCATCCCCAACCGCGCCCTCAGAGCATGCGCAGACCAGCTGGCCGGTGTGTTTACGGACATATTCAATCAATCCCTATACCAGTCTGCTGTTCCCACATGCTTCAAGAGGGCCACCATTGTTCCTGTTCCCAAGAAAGCTAAGGTAACTGAGCTAAACGACTACCGCCCCGTAGCACTCACTTCCGTCATCATGAAGTGCTTTGAGAGACTAGTCAAGGACCATATCACCTCCACCCTACATGACACCCTAGACCCACTCCAATTTGCTTACCGCCCAAATAGGTCCACAGACGATGCAATCTCAACCACACTGCACACTGCCCTATCTGGACAAGAGGAATACCTATGCGAGAATGCTGTTCATCGACTACAGCTCGGCATTCAACACCATAGTACCCTGCAAGCTCGTCATCAAGCTCGAGACCCTGGGTCTCGACCCCGCCCTGTGCAACTGGGTACTGGACTTCCTGACGGGCCGCCCCCAGGTGGTGAGGGTAGGCAACAACATCTCCTCCCCGCTGATCGATCCTCAACACTGGGGCCCCACAAGGGTGCGTTCTGAGCCCTCTCCTGTACTCCCTGTTCACCCACGACTGCGTGGCCACGCACGCCTCCAACTCAATCATCAAGTTTGCGGACGACACAACAGTGTCAACAGCTTGATTACCAACAACGACGAGACGGCCTACAGGGAGGAGGTGAGGGCCCTCGGAGTGTGGTGTCAGGAAAATAACCTCACACTCAACATCAACAAAACTAAGGAGATGATTGTGGACTTCAGGAAACAGCAGAGGGAACACCCCCCTAACCACATTGATGGAACAGTAGTGGAGAGGGTAGCAAGTTTTAAGTTCCTCGGCATACATCACAGACATATATATATATATGCCATTTAGCAGACGCTTTTATCCAAAGCGACTTACAGTCATGTGTGCATACATTCTACGTATGGGTGGTCCCGGGAATCGAACCCACTACCCTGGCGTTACAAGCGCCATGCTCTACCAACTGAGCTACAGAAGGACCACAGACAAACTGAATTTGTCCACTCACACAGACAGCCTCTTCAACCTCAGGAGGCTGAAGAAATTTGGCTCGTCACCAAAAGCACTCACAAACTTCTACAGATACACAATCGAGAGCATCCTGGCGGGCTGTATCACCGCCTGGTACGGCAACTTCTCCGCCCTCAACCGTAAGGCTCTCCAGAGGGTAGTGAGGTCTGCACAATGCATCACCGGGGGCAAACTACCTGCCCTCCAGGACACCTACACCACCCGATGTTACAGGAAGGCCATAAAGATCATCAAGGACATCAACCACCCGAGCCACTGCCTGTTCACCCCGCTATCATCCAGAAGGCGAGGTCAGTACAGGTGCATCAAAGCTGGGACCGAGAGACTGAAAAGCAGCTTCTATCTCAAGGCCATCAGACTGTTAAACAGCCACCACTAACATTGAGTGGCTGCTGCCAACACACTGACACTGACTCAACTCCAGCCACTTTAATAATGGGAATTGATGGGAAATGATGTAAATATATCACTAGCCACTTTAAACAATGCTACCTTATATAATGTTACTTACCCTACATTATTCATCTCATATGCATACGTATATACTGTACTCTATATCATCGACTGCATCCTTATGTAATACATGTATCACTAGCCACTTTAACTATGCCACTTTGTTTACATACTCATCTCATATGTATATACTGTACTCGATACCATCTACTGTATGCTGCCCTGTACCATCACTCATTCATATATCCTTATGTACATATTCTTTATCCCCTTACACTGTGTATAAGACAGTAGTTTTGGAATTGTTCGTTAGATTACTTGTTGGTTATTACTGCATTGTCGGAACTAGAAGCACAAGCATTTCGCTACACTTGCATTAACATCTGCTAACCATGTGTATGTGACAAATAAAATTTGATTTTGATCTGATCTAGAGGATAGCTGCTCCAGCATCATTCTACACCCACGCACATCTAGCGGACAGCTGCTCCAGCATCATTCTACACCCACGCACATCTAGCGGACAGCTGCTCCAGCATCATTCTACACCCACGCACATCTAGCGGACAGCTGCTCCAGCATCACTCTACACCCATGCACATCTAGCGGACAGCTGCTCCAGCATCACTCTACACCCACGTGCATCTAGAGGATAGCTGCTCCAGCATCACTCTACACCCAGCATCAGACCACAGTTGGAATGAGGAGATGTAGAAAGTTTAACAGACAAAGTTAGCTAAACAATCACTTATAATCATTAGAAAACACTCCCACTATTAGGTCAAGTTAATCTACATGACAATTAAGTTAATACATGTTTTTTAAGTGACACAGACATGTGTAACGGATGTGAAACGGCTAGCTTAGTTAGCGGTGTGCGCTAAATAGCGTTTCAATCGGTTACGTCACTTGCTCTGAGACCTTGAAGTACTAGTTCCCCTTGCTCTGCAAGAGCCGCGGCTTTTGTGGAGCGATGGGTAACGATGCTTCGAGGGTGACTGTTGTCGTTGTGTGCAGAAGGTCCCTTTTTCGCGCCCGGGTATGGGCGAGGGGACGGTTTAAAATTATACTGTTACACATGTACACATACAAACTCCAGTCCAGGTATGTCCTCACTTAGACAAAGCACTAGCTCTGCGTTCCTACCACACATAGACATCTCCACAGTCACTAAAACATGTCTTGTTTGACACAATAACCACACTTAACGTTACCATAAACAGGCTAAGTCTTCCTTTAAACATTACCAGGCTGTGGAAAGAGAACCTATGCTAATAATAGGTTGGTTTCATTGCCTGTGATTGTTGGGGTAACACAGGGTGACAACAGCTCGTTATGGTCAAAATACCACTTACCAGCGAACTGAATCAAAATGCTAACTTAGTCTCATCCTCCTTTTAGCTTGATGTTTCAACGTTTTTATTTAGTCTTTATGTTCAGAAAGGCTGTTACCATTTCAAAGTAATGTAGTAGTTTAATAGTTAACTGTGTCTGATGATAGAGACACAAAACCCTGAGAGGCAAGTTCACCTTCACTTACTGCTATGAATCAGCAGATTTGGATACTGCATGCTCAGTGACTAGTAGTGCTCCGTCCATGTGAACTCTACTTGGGACATCAAATGAATGAAAGGATTCTGATGAAGATAAACAACACGGTATCTCCACAACAGTCACAGGCCTAAGGCATCCATCCTCTAGAGCAGGAAGTGTCTCTGACTCTACTCTCTCTGGTCCTGTCTCCAGTTATCCCTCTATAACCCTCTCTCTGCGCACGGCCATTTTTATGCAAATCAGCCTTATCTCTAATGCCTTGCAGCATTTCCTGCCATAAAGGAAATGCCCGTCTGGATACGAGGAACTGGGACAGGAAGTAATTAGGACTATAACACACACAGACACACGCAGAGAGAAACGCGCACACAAAGTAAAGACACGTGCACAAACACACACAGACACACACATACAGATGCACAGACACACACACACACACACACACACACACACACAGAGACACACCAACACTTAACTGACACAAAGACTAAATACCGTCTAACAAACGCAGTCTTGTTGCCTTGTTTCCCCTTACTTCCAGAGTTTAACTCTGTTATCAAGCTGATAATATAATATAATGCTTTCACTGTGTTCATTATTCCAGTTCACACCAGCAGAGCAACAGTAGACTGTTAACCAGAGCCCCCATTGAGACATCAGGGACTAATTTCACGATCTGACCCCCAGGGGCCACAGGACCTAAATATAAAGGTCAGCCACGAACCATGCTCACAGTTGACCCTATGCCCCAGTTCAAATAAAAATATGCACACATGTGCATGCACGCACACACACACACACACACACACACACACACACACACACACACACACACACACACACACACACACACACACACACACACACACACACACACACACACACACACACACACACACACACACTAATCAATCACACCTGCCACCCTTCCCAACTCTTAATCAATTCCACATTACTGTAAGTCTACACCATAACACAGCTTCACATTACTGTAAGCCTACACCATAACACAGTTACACATTACTGTAAATCTACACCATAACACAGTTCCACATTACCATAATCTTACACCATAACACAGCTCCACATGACTGTATACTGACACCATAACACAGCTCCACATGACTGTAAACCTACACCATAACACAGCTCCAAGTTACTGTAAGCTTACACCATAATACAGTTCCACATTACTGTAAACATACACCATAATACAGTTCCACATTACTGTAAACCTACACCATAATACAGCTCCACATTATTGTAAACCCACACCATAATACAGTTCCACATTACTGTAAATCTACACTATGTCAGAAATGCATATTACACAAATTAAAATCCAATCTAATCACTATGTTAGTGTTCATTTCATTCTAAATATACAAGTCACTAAACGTACACCTTTGTCAATCCAGTGGTGACTTTTTCTCTCCCTAACATCGTGAGAGATGAATGACCAGCATGCCAAATCTCCTTAATTACCGTGGCAACACAGTTTTCAACGCCCTGACCTGAGAAAGCCTTTTTATGTCTCTATTTTGGTTTGGTCAGGGTGTGATTTGGGTGGCAATTCTATGTTTTGTTTTCTATGTTTCTTTATTTCTATGTTTTGGCCAGGTATGGTTCTCAATCAGGGACAGCTGTCTATCATTGTCTCTGATTGGGAATTATACTTAGGTAGCCCTTTTTTCCCTACTTTCAGGGTGGGTCGTTAACTTTGTTAGAGGCATCATAACCCTGTTAAGCGTCACGGTTTGTATTGTTTTTGTTGGCGACATTCTAATAAAAAGTCATATGCACGCCCACCACGCTGCACCTTGGTCCACTCCTAACGACGCCCGTGACAATTTTAGCATAACCATTTTTAACTGAAGAGTTTTAGTATTCATCCTCTTTGTTCCCATTAGGTCTTTCTCCGACTAAAACCAATCTTGATCGGCCAAGAGTCGTCTGTTTAAACAATGTGAATAAATAATTATAGACACACCTTGCATTTGAATAAAATCAACTATATGTAGGCTACTGAGCTTGTCTGATGCTTTAAGCACTGTGATTAAACATTAAGACACAAACAAATGACTAAAGAGGAAGCCAGCCTCCTCCTCCTGCTGCCCTCAGCTGCAGGTCTTCTGCCATTACACTCCTGCCAAGGTTTTCATATGCACATTCACATGGAACACTTTAATTTACAATAACGTATTCATATCTCAAAATCAATTTCATGAGGTTAATCAAAAGTCTACCTGAATGAAAATGATACAAATCTAAAAGTAACTTTTATTGCCATTGCCAATATGTAAAAAAAGCCTACATAAAGCCAACAAACAAAAACATCGCAGCCCACAGGTAGAAAATATCCTGATGAAGATAAATATCCTATAAATCACATTGGCTACACATGGCCTTTCTGCAAGAAACTTGAAACATTGTATCAACTATTAACTTGGTCCTGCCGCAAACATGCAACATTGTACAAAATATTCGGGGACCTCAGAGTTTCCCACACCAGTGAGCTCCGGAAAGACAGGCACAGATATTTGGGAAAAGAAGTAATCAGGTATATGATGTTTCCACCGGATCAGAGCATCTTTCCCCCTTTCATGCTGAGTGGATATCGAAAGGGAGAGATGGATGTAAAAATAGACTTGGTTTACTTGCTGTTTGAGGCAAAGAAAAAATGACTTTGAGAAGCTCCACAGTGGTGTTGAGTGGTTTCACTCATCAGAAATGGTATCAGATCCCCAAATGGGAACATTCATAGACCAACATTTACAAGCAGGCCAGGTAGCCTCGGCCTACTTCATGTGTCATCAGGTGCGTGTCCTTACACAAGATGAGCTCTCCAAACAAAAAACTATGAATAAATGGACAACTTGTAAATGGAATGAAATAAACCAAAAGGTTTTTCTCAAGTGTAGCCTAGGTTGTACGCTCTGCAAAACAATAAACAAAAAATCTTGGTCGACCAACAGCCTACCGACCAAACAATCGACCAGTTGACTAAATGGGGTCAGCCCTAGTTCCCATGCACAGGCCTGGACCAGACCAGACCAGACATCTTCTCCTATTACCCCACCTAACACCATCTGTGCTGTGACCTAGGCTCTCTTCATGTTCCTCACACCTGACCTCTGACATGACCCCTGACCCCTATAGCCCCCCCCAGGGTTCCTTATCAGCAGCCAGCTCAGGCAACCCTCCCCAGCATGGGCTAAATGAAGATGGAGTGAAGAAGAATAGATCAAAGCCACCACTCATGACTAATCTATCACTGATCTATCACTGATCTATCACTGAGTGACCTGTGAGTCCCAAGTTTGGGGGGGGTAGTAGAATACTGTGAAGGAGACTATTTTGATTCACTTTTTTTATTCCCCAATAAAGCAGAAAGTGAATTTCCAAGTCAGAGGTCCATGTCACAGGTATAGTGTATGGAGAAAATGTTGACCATAATGCAGAGCATGAAGTATTTAGTTTATGTATGGAGAGCGCGCGCGCGCGTGTGTGTGTGTGTGTGTGTGTGTGTGTGTGTGTGTGTGTGTGTGTGTGTGTGTGTGTGTGTGTGTGTGTGTGTGTGTGTGTGTGTGTGTGTGTGTGTGTGTGTGTGTGTGTGTGTGGATACAGTAAGTGCAGGAGAAAAAAGTTACGATCGAGATGTCTCCAGTGCACCACAGCTGTCTACCAGACCAGCATGAAGCAGCTAGAACCTAGTAAATACCTGGCATACATTCAGGCCAACCTCTGCTAATACTATTATGTAAAACAAATCCATTTCTCCATCAGTAACATTGGTGGATCATCTTTCTCACACTCTCGTCTGATCTACAAAACCTCGACATCTCGAATAGTGTGTCTACTCAAAGAGAAGAGAGATGTAGTGATATTGAATGGATGAATGTGTGTTTCTTTGTTCCACTTACAGGTAAACATGTACAGTACTTCACTTGGGTCAATACCAAGAAGCCAACATGGACATCCTTGCTCATGTGTGGGCGGGTCACAGTTTCCGTTCTAGGTATGGTTGAATCAATTAGGGGGCAGGAAACTGGCTTTGTGTTGGGCTCACTCTACTGAAGGCAGTGGGGGAGTGATGTTTCCATTCCTGGTACAGAACAGTCACTCAGGGACCAGACTCAGAGGTCAGCGCTGTTATATTAGCTTAGCATCATATCCCAGTTATGACTCAACTCACATGCACACACACTCTCTCACAAACACATACACACACAACACACATGTGCGATCACTCTACATCCAGCAAAGAGCAGGGCAATGGAAGAGGACCTGGTGACTGTGATCATTAGATTAATAGACAGGCATTATTCATTTAGTTATTTTCCTTACAGACAGAAAGATGGTCCATAAAGGAAGATTGATTGTGGAGCTGCAGTATTATATTGATTAACTGAGTCCACAGGAACCACATGTTTCTATTCATCACCTGTCTTCCATGTCAGACCACAGTTAGTGTTTCCCTCATTTAAAAACACACACACACACACACACACACACACACACACACACACACACACGCACACACGCACACACGTTTTGAGGGAGGAAAGATGGCTGACATTTCTCATCTTCTCAATAAAGCGAACTCACATCTAACCCAGGGACCAGGGCCACAGGGGCGGCAGGGTAGCCTAGTGGTTAGTAACCGGAAGGTTGCAAGTTCAAACCCCCGAGCTGACAAGGTACAAATCTGTCTTTCTGCCCCTGAACAGGCAGTTAACCCACTGATCCTAGGCCGTCATTGAAAATAAGAATGTGTTCTTAACTGACTTGCCTGGTTAAATAAAGGTAAAATAAATAAATAAAACTGTGTGTGTGTGGCATTTGAAATGCTTGAATGCTTCTTTATGTATTGCGATTTGTGGATTCAAATAAAGTATTTAAATTCTCTCTCTCTCTACCGCACCTGCTGTCTCGACCACTGAATGCTCGGCTATGAAAACTAACTGAAATGTACTCCTTTTAGGCTGGGTTTCTGTATAGGCACTTAGTGAATTTGATTGATTGATGTATTAATTGATTGGGGTAAGGGGACATGGGGGGGAGATGAGGTAAGGGTGGGGCACAGGGGCAGAAAGACAAAGATGTGTACGAGGATGCGAGGATGACCCTGTCACGGGTGTGCGTACTGGTAGCGAAGTCAGGTGCAGGAGAGCAGAGTGTTTATTAAAGAGCACACTTTATTTAGGCAGCAGCAAACAGCAGGCGGACGCCACTGCGTCAAAACCTCCAGCAAAAATGGCAAAAGTGCAAAGTGTGAAAACAATCACAAAAGCTATAGTTACCAAGTAAACATACTCCGTGAAATCAACACGGAACATGGAACACCAGCCTGGCGCGTCACATAAAACACGTAACACAAAACAATTCCACACAAGGACACGGGGGGAATAGAGGAATATATATACACAATGTGATTAGGGAATGTAAACCAGGTGTGCGGGGAACAAGACAAAACAAATGGAACAATGAAAAATGGAGTGGCGATGGCTAGAAGGCCGGTGACGTCGACCGCCGAACGCAGCCCAAACAAGGAGAGGAGCCGACTTCGGTGGAAGTCGTGACAGACACACTTCAGACAGCATGCCTTAGACAGATCACTACTACTACCATAGTCCTGTCTTCAGACATTCCACTGAGCAGACAGACTGAAAGAGGAGACTATCTGAGTTCAAACAGGAATCTAGACCAAAATATCTGTTGGTATTGTGTTAAATAAACTACTTGTTAAATGTGTGAGTTAATAACTTACCCCCCCGATACAATGTGAATCACATTAAGACATAGTGAAAGACAGAACATCATTATGGGAAGTCGTTTCATTAGCTAGATCAGTGCTTTAGAAATCAAAATAGGGGAGAAATAAACACATTTACTAAACATTAACATTGATGACGTCCATTACACTCTGGCTCGAGACGTGGGAAGATCAGCTGTGCCAAACGACTTTTATATCCAATCTGAGTATTAATAAATCAGCTATTAAAACAGAGTGAAGGACATATTTCTCCTTTGATTCACATCTGTAGTGTAGGAGTGTTTACACACAAACATCTGATAAACACACAGGCTGTACACAAGGCCAATCTAGCAGCGACACAGACACACAGTGTATTCTACATGAATTCAGTCCTCTTCCATCCCCCTGAAATGACTAACGTGCCAAAGACAAACACACACACACAAACACACACTACAGATACATTATAAGACTATTGTACTGCACCACTCCAGTGTCCAGACCACATAGGGTTAATCTGCCCTGAGCGCCTGAGGAGAGGGATTTTATAGACACAGAGTTTTAATATACACTTTAACACTAGAACCGCTAAAGCAGTCATTTTCACTGCTCATTCATTTGTTTAGTTTATTACTCTGCCATTTTTAAGTCATGCCCCCCTCCATCCTTGACCTTTCCTAAATACCTCCATCCTTGACTTTTCCTAAATACCTCCATCCTTGACTTTTCCTAAATACCTCCGTCCTTGACCTTTCCTAAATACCTCCATCCTTGACTTTTCCTAAATACCTCCATCCTTGACTTTTCCTAAATACCTCCATCCTTGACTTTTCCTAAATACCTCCATCCTTGACTTTTCCTAAATACCTCCATCCTTGACTTTTCCTAAATACCTCCGTGCTTGACCTTTCCTAAATACCTCCATCCTTGACTTTTCCTAAATACCTCCATCCTTGACTTTTCCTAAATACCTCCGTCCTTGACCTTTCCTAAATACCTCCATCCTTGACTTTTCCTAAATACCTCCATCCTTGACTTTTCCTAAATACCTCCGTCCTTGACCTTTCCTAAATACCTCCATCCTTGACTTTTCCCAAGTAAGTCTATAAAACACACTGTCTTGTTAGAATCTTAATAACACTAACAGAACTGAAGTTATAATTTAAAAAAATAATGGTTTTCCCCTCTAGCTCCCCCTTCTCCCAACAGTAGGGCCTGATCCGTCTCTTCTGCCAACAGTTGAACGTGCCTTGCTGATAATCACCCCGATAAATGCCTGAACCTAAACTATATTGAAATAAATTTCACAGATACTGTACAACAACAGATCAAATAAATTAAGTATGATGGGGAGAACAGGGGGAGAAAGGGGAGAAAGAGGGAGTTGATGAGAGAGGGGAACTATTGTATTGCTATATTGTAATTATACTCTTAAAATGGTATGTATCCTATATCAATCCACCCAATCAAATCAGTCTTCTCTGGCCTACTTTATGTCGGCAAGGGGAGAAATGTCACCATTGACAATTTTGCCACTTTCATAGGCAAACAATTTGCTTGTAAAGAAAACAAATCTGTCCGGCAGACGGGAGCCGTCCCAAATGTTAGGAAAAGGAGTAACAGCTAAATTAAATCCAACTGAAGCCATTGTGTGAAGATGCACGCAAGCATGAGCTAACAATATATTACTATTTTTGACTGCTGTCACTTCGCCACATTCACTATAGTGTCATTATTGCTTTAGTTTCGCTATTTATCAAGGCCACTTGGTGCTTATAATGATGTTTAGGCTACTGATGCTTTCATCATTGGACCGTGTCTTGACCGTGTCTTGACCGTGTCTTGACCGTGTCTTGACCGTGTCTTTACCGTGTCTTGACCGCGTCTTGACCGTGCGTCTTGGTGGTTGAGGTATTTTTTTTATTTTGAAGCTGTTACTGTGTTCCACATATGCTTTCTATTTCACAGTTGTAACAAAGCCACTCCACAAATACAATTGACTGAACAGTTGAATTGTGTTGTTTTTAGTGGTTTGTGTCATATAGCCTACAGTAACATAAACTGATGAGAATGCTATTGTGTTCAAATAAAATAAACTATGTATTCTAATGTTACCAAATCCCTTCATAAACAGAATCAAATTATTATTTTTGCTATAGCATGTATGAAATGAATGACACTATTAGAATGTTGCAGTCAGAATGACTGCTCGTTAGCTTGAAGAGAGTCTGTTGAGGCCCAGCAGTTCTAGTGTTCATTTAGGGCTAGGCGTCCTGCGAGGGGGACAACTTCCGGTGAAACTGGAGGGCGCGCAATTCAAATAAATAATCATTCACATTATGGATATTAAATATGTAGGTACATATAAGTGTCTTATATGGGCTGAATGCTTAAATTCTTGTTAATCTAACCGCACTGTCCGATTTACAGTAGCTATTACAGTGAAAACATGCCATGTGATTGTTTGAGGACGGCGCACCACATCAAAATATTTTTCCACTGGCACAGGTTTCATACATTCACAAATAAAGATTAAATGTTCACTTACTTTTTGAAAATCTTCCTCTGATTTGTCATCCAAAGGATCTAAGCTGTAACATGTAGTGTCATTTTGTTAGATAAAATCCTTCTTTATAGCCCAAAAAGTCTGTTTAGTTAGATTTGAGTAATCCACTCGTTGAACTTGCAAAGAAAGGAATCCGAAAATCTACCCCTAAACTTTGTTTCAACAAGTCAAAATACGTTTCTATTTGCTCCTCAGATACATTAAAATGTAATCAAACTATAATGTTTCTTACGGAAAGAAGTGCAGCCTGTCTTCATGGCGTGCACAAACACACATTTACAAGACTGTGTCCTACTAAAACTGTTATTTCTTATTCGTTTTTGAAGTTACAAGCCTGAAACCTTGAACATATACTGCTGACACCATGTGGAAGCTATAGGATTTGCATGCAGGGAGCTAGTTTTTGAGATGATTTCATACTTGCCATTGTAAGAGGATGGTCTCTCTCTCAAAAGAAATCTGGTTGTTTTGTCTTTGGATTTTCTCCTACCATATAACCGTGTTATATTTTCCTACATTATTTTAACATTTCTACAAACTTCAAAGTGTTTTATTTCCAATGGTACCAATTATATGCATATCCTGGTTTCAGGGCCTGAGAAACAGGAAGTTTACTTTGGGCACGTCATTCAGGCAGGAAATTGAGAAAAAAGGGGCCTAGCCCTTAATGAAATAATGTTTAATTTGACATGTTAAAGCTTATAATACCATACCACTATGTCAATGTGTAAATCAATGTGCAAATCAGTCAGCTGTAAATGTGTCACACAGGCATGGCCACGAGGCACGCGATTCTGGGTCAAGCTTTCAAGCTTGTCGACCAGTGTGGTCTAGCTGGTTATTCTACACCTGCTTCTACACCTTCATTGCTTGCTGTTTGGGGTTTTAGGCTGGGTTTCTGTACAGCACTTTGAGATATCAGCTGATGTACGAAGGGCTATATAAATAAATTTGATTTGATTTGATATTCTGGCAGACCCGCCTTCGTTGTGTTTTCGCTGGAGACCAGCCTTCGTTGTGCCCCCCAGATAGCATATGAACATGTGACGCACACAAAATGTATGGTCTCAGTTTTGTGTATATTTGTTTTATATTCGTGAGCCATAACCTTTCTTACTTTGATTTCATTATTGGAGTCCTCCAGGAGCGAGCAGATCTGTTGGTTGGTGGCCTTTACACTTATGATCGTGACCTCACACATTGTTTGTGTGATGTTAAAGTGCATTTTTTATTTGATTTTTCAATAGCTAGAAAATGCTGAGTCTCCCCATTATAAGTAATGAAACCAGACTAGATGAAAATGATTTAACATGGAGCTGAACCTAACAAAATGGCTTTGCAGACTTTAAGTTATATACTGCATTTATAAATGTTTAAGCACCGGATGACTTTATTTTATAAAACAAAGGCTCAGATGTATATAGATATATGTTGCACTATTGAATCCTTGTCGATAATGTTTTAATAATTTATATTATTGCACTAATTAATGATTAGAAAGTTCTCTAGCTAGCCTCATGCTAAGTGCTAGCTTAGCCCTAGCTATACGCTTAGTTGTTCAAGTACATTACTGTTAGCTGATCGATTGCGTAGAATTGGGTAACATCAATGTTTACACTACTTTAGTAAGTAGCCTGTTGAGATGTGTTGGACAAATATACATACAATTTGATCGTTTTAGATTCAAGATAGCTTATCTTTTGCACTGGACTTCCTGACGAGCCGCCCCCAGGTGGTGAAGGTAGGAAACAACGCCTCCACTACGCTGATCCTCAACACAGGGGCCCCACAAGGGTGCCTGCTCACTTATCTGGCGTCTTCAGATCTTCCATATATGATCACTTATCTGGTGTCGTCAGATCTAGGGTTTGTTTAAGGACACACACGCATGCACGCACACACACACACGCACACTATATCGCAGTCTCTCTTCTGTCTATGCCAATTGGCTGACTCACCACCTCCATCCCACATTTCACATTCCATTTCTAAAAGTGATTGTGTTGGAATATTCTAGAAGAGGCCTGAAACCTCTTACAGAAAGCCTTGATGGGACAGTGGTAAGACAAGCCTCCCTGAGGGGACAGAAAGCATTTATACCATTTAGAACAGTGCGGTATGAGGGTGAGAGAGGGAGAGAGAGCAGGCCAGGCCATGCATGGCCACACACAGCGTTGGCTTGTGTTCTATCATTTAACTGGTTAATTATGGCCACTGAAGGGAAGTTGATGTTCATTATCAACTGTGCAGTCAGCAGTATGATGCCCCACAGTACTCACACAGACAAACAATGATGAAATGGCTTTGGGGTGGCATTAAGTTAATTCAGCTTTATAATGCCACTAAGTCTCCAATGTCTCATCTTGGTATAACATGGCATGTAAAATGCTACCAGGGGTGAGGGGGATGACAGGGGGTGAGGGGGCTGACAGGGGGTGAGGGGGATGACAGGGAGGGGGGATGACAGGTGGGGGGCTGACAGGGGCTGAGGGGGCTGACAGGGGGAGGTGGATGAGGGGGAGTGGGATGACAGGGGGTGAGTGGGATGACAGGGGTGAGGGGGCTGACAGGGGGTGATGGGGCTGACGGGGTGAGGTGGCTGACAGGGGTGAGGGGGCTGACAGGGGTGAGGGGGCTGACAGGGCTGACGGGGTGAGGGGGCTGACAGGGGGTGAGGAGGCTGACAGCGGGTGAGGGGGATGACGGGGTGAGGGGGCTGACAGGGGGTGAGGGGACTGACAGGGGGTGAGGGGGCTGGCGGGGGTGAGGGGAATGACGGGGGGTGAGGTGGATGACGGTGTGAGGGGGCTGACAGGGGGTGTGGGGGCTGACAAGGGGGTGAGGGGGCCTGCTCTACAATAATGCCCAGCTTGTACATGCCATGGAGGCATCAGACTGGCTAACGTTACACACCCAGGGGGCAGAGGGCCGTGGAGAATGCTAACTAGACACGCACAAACACACACATACACAGACAGAGAATATGACACCAGGCATTCAGCATCATATCACAGAGACAACAGCAGGCCAAGAATTTCCACCCTGGTCTTACTGATCCATGAGAACATTTAGTGTTCCACGTGTAGTCCTGACACTTCTAAAGGAGCGTTCAATATTTCATATGTCATTTTATGGAACATTCCACAGGTAATCCTCAGTGTTCTAAGCAACATTCAGTTCCACAGGTAATCCTCAGTGTTCTAAGCAACATTCAGTTCCACAGGTAATCCTCAGTGTTCTAAGCAACATTCAGTTCCACAGGTAATCCTCAGTGTTCTAAGCAACATTCAGTTCCACAGGTAATCCTCAGTGTTCTAAGCAACATTCAGTTGCACAGGTAATCCTCAGTGTTCTAAGCAACGTTCAGTTCCACAGGTAATCCTCAGTGTTCTAAGCAACATTCAGTTGCACAGGTAATCCTCAGTGTTCTAAGCAACATTCAGTTGCACAGGTAATCCTCAGTGTTCTAAGCAACATTCAGTTGCACAGGTAATCCTCAGTGTTCTAAGCAACATTCAGTTGCACAGGTAATCCTCAGTGTTCTAAGCAACATTCAGTTCCACAGGTAATCCTCAGTGTTCTAAGCAACATTCAGTTCCACAGGTAATCCTCAGTGTTCTAAGCAACATTCAGTTCCACAGGTAATCCTCAGTGTTCTAAGCAACATTCAGTTCCACAGGTAATCCTCAGTGTTCTAAGCAACATTCAGTTCCACAGGTAATCCTCAGTGTTCTAAGCAACATTCAGTTGCACAGGTAATCCTCAGTGTTCTAAGCAACATTCAGTTCCACAGGTAATCCTCAGTGTTCTAAGCAACATTCAGTTCAACAGGTAATCCTCAGTGTTCTAAGCAACATTCAATTGCACAGGTAATCCTCAGTGTTCTAAGCAATGTTCAGTTCCACAGGTAATCCTCAGTGTTCTAAGCAACGTTCAGTTCCACATGTAATCCTCAGTGTTCTAAGCAACATTCAGTTCCACAGGTAATCCTCAGTGTTCTAAGCAACATTCAGTTCCACAGGTTGCCCTCAGTGTTCTAAGCAACATTCAGTTGCACAGGTAATCCTCAGTGTTCTAAGCAACATTCAATTGCACAGGTAATCCTCAGTGTTCTAAGCAATGTTCAGTTCCACAGGTAATCCTCAGTGTTCTAAGCAACATTCAGTTGCACAGGTAATCCTCAGTGTTCTAAGCAACATTCCGTTGCACAGGTAATCCTCAGTGTTCTAAGCAACATTCAGTTGCACAGGTAATCATCAGTGTTCTAAGCAACATTCAGTTCCACAGGTAATCCTCAGTGTTCTAAGCAACATTCAGTTCCACAGGTAATCCTCAGTGTTCTAAGCAACATTCAGTTCCACAGGTAATCCTCAGTGTTCTAAGCAACATTCAGTTGCACAGGTAATCCTCAGTGTTCTAAGCAACATTCAGTTCCACAGGTAATCCTCAGTGTTCTAAGCAACATTCAGTTGCACAGGTAATCCTCAGTGTTCTAAGCAACATTCAGTTGCACAGGTAATCCTCAGTGTTCTAAGCAATGTTCAGTTCCACAGGTAATCCTCAGTGTTCTAAGCAACATTCAGTTCCACAGGTAATCCTCAGTGTTCTAAGCAACGTTCAGTTCCACAGGTAATCCTCAGTGTTCTAAGCAACATTCAGTTGCACAGGTAATCCTCAGTGTTCTAAGCAACATTCAGTTCCACAGGTAATCCTCAGTGTTCTAAGCAACATTCAGTTCCACAGGTAATCCTCAGTGTTCTAAGCAACATTCAGTTGCACAGGTAATCCTCAGTGTTCTAAGCAACATTCAGTTCCACAGGTAATCCTCAGTGTTCTAAGCAACATTCAGTTCCACAGGTAATCCTCAGTGTTCTAAGCAACATTCAGTTGCACAGGTAATCCTCAGTGTTCTAAGCAACATTCAGTTCCACAGGTAATCCTCAGTGTTCTAAGCAACATTCAGTTCCACAGGTAATCCTCAGTGTTCTAAGCAACATTCCGTTGCACAGGTAATCCTCAGTGTTCTAAGCAACATTCAGTTCCACAGGTAATCCTCAGTGTTCTAAGCAACATTCAGTTGCACAGGTAATCCTCAGTGTTCTAAGCAACATTCAGTTGCACAGGTAATCCTCAGTGTTCTAAGCAACATTCAGTTCCACAGGTAATCCTCAGTGTTCTAAGCAACATTCAGTTGCACAGGTAATCCTCAGTGTTCTAAGCAACATTCCGTTGCACAGGTAATCCTCAGTGTTCTAAGCAACATTCAGTTGCACAGGTAATCCTCAGTGTTCTAAGCAACATTCAGTTCCACAGGTAATCCTCAGTGTTCTAAGCAACGTTCAGTTCCACATGTAATCCTCAGTGTTCTAAGCAACATTCAGTTCCACAGGTAATCCTCAGTGTTCTAAGCAACATTCAGTTCCACAGGTAATCCTCAGTGTTCTAAGCAACATTCAGTTCCACAGGTAATCCTCAGTGTTCTAAGCAACATTCAGTTCCACAGGTAATCCTCAGTGTTCTAAGCAACATTCAGTTCCACAGGTAATCCTCAGTGTTCTAAGCAACATTTAGTTCCACAGGTAATCCTCGGTGTTCTAAGCAACGTTCAGTTGCACAGGTAATCCTCAGTGTTCTTAGGAACGTTCAGTTCCACAGGTAATCCTCAGTGTTCTAAGCAACATTCAGTTGCACAGGTAATCCTCAGTGTTCTAAGCAACATTCAGTTGCACAGGTAATCCTCAGTGTTCTAAGCAACGTTCAGTTGCACAGGTAATCCTCAGTGTTCTAAGCAACATTCAGTTGCACAGGTAATCCTCAGTGTTCTAAGCAACGTTCAGTTCCACAGGTAATCCTCAGTGTTCTAAGCAACATTCAGTTCCACAGGTTATCCTCAGTGTTCTTAGGAACGTTCAGTTCCACAGGTTGCCCTCAGTGTTCTAAGCAACATTCAGTTGCACAGGTAATCCTCAGTGTTCTAAGCAACATTCAATTGCACAGGTAATCCTCAGTGTTCTAAGCAATGTTCAGTTCCACAGGTAATCCTCAGTGTTCTAAGCAACATTCAGTTGCACAGGTAATCCTCAGTGTTCTAAGCAACATTCAGTTGCACAGGTAATCCTCAGTGTTCTTAGGAACGTTCAGTTCCACAGGTAATCCTCAGTGTTCTAAGCAACATTCAGTTCCACAGGTTGCCCTCAGTGTTCTAAGCAACATTCAGTTGCACAGGTAATCCTCAGTGTTCTTAGCAATGTTCAGTTCCACAGGTAATCCTCAATGTTCTAAGCATCTAAGCAACGTTCAGTTCCACAGGTAATCCTCAGTGTTCTAAGCAATGTTCAGTTCCACAGGTAATCCTCAGTGTTCTAAGCAACATTCAGTTCCACAGGTTGTCCTCAGCGGCCTAAGCAACGTTCATTTCCACAGGTAATCCTCAGTGTTCTAAGCAACATTCAGTTGCACAGGTTGCCCTCAGTGTTCTAAGCAACATTCAGTTGCACAGGTAATCCTCAGTGTTCTTAGCAATGTTCAGTTCAACAGGTAATCCTCAGTGTTCTAAGGAACGTTCAGTTCCACAGGTTGCCCTCAGTGTTCTAAGCAACATTCAGTTGCACAGGTAATCCTCAGTGTTCTTAGCAATGTTCAGTTCAACAGGTAATCCTCAGTGTTCTTTGGAACGTTCAGTTCCACAGGTAATCCTCAGTGTTTTAAGCAACGTTCAGTTCCACAGGTAATCCTCAGTGTTCTAAGCAACGTTCAGTTCCACAGGTTATCCTCAGTCTTCTAAGCAATGTTCAGTTCCACAGGTTATCCTCAGTGTTCTTAGGAACGTTCAGTTCCACAGGTTATCCTCAGTGTTCTTAGGAACGTTCAGTTCCACAGGTAATCCTCAGTGTTCTTAGGAACGTTCAGTTCCACAGGTAATCCTCAGTGTTCTAAGCAATGTTCAGTTCCACAGGTAATCCTCAGTGTTCTAAGCAACGTTCAGTTGCACAGGTAATCCTCAGTGTTCTTAGGAACGTTCAATTCCACAGGTAATCCTCAGTGTTCTAAGCAACATTCAGTTGCACAGGTAATCCTCAGTGTTCTTAGGAACGTTCAGTTCCACAGGTAATCCTCAGTGTTCTAAGCAACATTCAGTTCCACAGTTTATCCTCAGTGTTCTTAGGAACGTTCAGTTCCACAGGTAATCCTCAGTGTTCTAAGCAACGTTCAGTTCCACAGGTAATCCTCAGTGTTCTTAGGAACGTTCAGTTCCACAGGTTGCCCTCAGTGTTCTAAGCAACATTCAGTTGCACAGGTAATCCTCAGTGTTCTAAGCAATGTTCAGTTCCACAGGTCATCCTCAGTGTTCTAAGCAACATTCAGTTCCACATGTTGTCCTCAGTGTTCTAAGCAATGTTCAGTTCCACAGGTAATCCTCAGTGTTCTAAGCAACATTCAGTTGCACAGGTAATCCTCAGTGTTCTTAGGAACGTTCAGTTCCACAGGTAATCCTCAGTGTTCTAAGCAACATTCAGTTCCACAGGTAATCCTCAGTGTTCTGAGGAACGTTCAGTTCCACAGGTAATCCTCAGTGTTCTAAGTAACATTCAGTTGCACAGGTAATCCTCAGTGTTCTTAGGAACGTTCAGTTCCACAGGTAATCCTCAGTGTTCTAAGCAACATTCAGTTCCACAGGTTGCCCTCAGTGTTCTAAGCAACATTCAGTTGCACAGGTAATCCTCAGTGTTCTTAGCAATGTTCAGTTCCACAGGTAATCCTCAATGTTCTAAGCATCTAAGCAACGTTCAGTTCCACAGGTTGTCCTCAGCGGCCTAAGCAACGTTCATTTCCACAGGTAATCCTCAGTGTTCTAAGCAACATTCAGTTGCACAGGTTATCCTCAGTGTTCTAAGGAACGTTCAGTTCCACAGGTTGCCCTCAGTGTTCTAAGCAACATTCAGTTGCACAGGTAATCCTCAGTGTTCTTAGCAATGTTCAGTTCAACAGGTAATCCTCAGTGTTCTTTGGAACGTTCAGTTCCACAGGTAATCCTCAGTGTTTTAAGCAACGTTCAGTTCCACAGGTAATCCTCAGTGTTCTAAGCAACGTTCAGTTCCACAGGTTATCCTCAGTCTTCTAAGCAACGTTCAGTTCCACAGGTTATCCTCAGTGTTCTTAGGAACGTTCAGTTCCACAGGTAATCCTCAGTGTTCTTAGGAACGTTCAGTTCCACAGGTAATCCTCAGTGTTCTAAGCAATGTTCAGTTCCACAGGTAATCCTCAGTGTTCTAAGCAATGTTCAGTTCCACAGGTAATCCTCAGTGTTCTAAACAACATTCAGTTGCACAGGTAATCCTCAAGTGTTCTTAGGAACGTTCAGTTCCACAGGTTATCCTCAGTGTTCTTAGGAACGTTCAGTTCCACAGGTTGCCCTCAGTGTTCTAAGCAACATTCAGTTGCACAGGTACTCCTCAGTGTTCTAAGCAACATTCAGTTGCACAGGTAATCCTCAGTGTTCTAAGCAATGTTCAGTTCCACAGGTCATCCTCAGTGTTCTAAGCAACATTCAGTTCCACAGGTAATCCTCAGTGTTCTAAGCAATGTTCAGTTCCACAGGTCATCCTCAGTGTTCTAAGCAACATTCAGTTCCACAGGTTGTCCTCAGCGGTCTAAGCAATGTTCAGTTCCACAGGTAATCCTCAGTGTTCTAAGCAATGTTCAGTTCCACAGGTAATCCTCAGTGTTCTGAGCAACATTCAGTTGCACAGGTAATCCTCAGTGTTCTTAGGAATGTTCAGTTCCACAGGTTATCCTCAGTGTTCTAAGGAATTTTCAGTTCCACAGGTAATCCTCAGTGTTCTAAGGAACGTTCAGTTCCACAGGTAATCCTCAGTATTCTAAGCAACATTCAGTTCCACAGGTTGTCCTCAGCATTCTAAGCAATGTTCAGTTCCACAGGTAATCCTCAGTGTTCTAAGCAACATTCAGTTGCACAGGTAATCCTCAGTGTTCTAAGCAACGTTCAGTTCCACAGGTCATCCTCAGTGTTCTAAGGAATTTTCAGTTCCACAGGTAATCCTCAGTGTTCTAAGGAACGTTCAGTTCCACAGGTAATCCTCAGTGTTCTATGCAATGTTCAGTTCCACAGGTAATCCTCAGTATTCTAAGCAATGTTCAGTTCCACAGGTAATCCTCAGTGTTCTAAGCATCTAAGCAATGTTCAGTTCCACAGGTAATCCTCAGTGTTCTAAGCAATGTTCAGTTCCACAGGTAATCCTCAGTGTTCTAAGCAACATTCAGTTCCACAGGTTGTCCTCAGTGTTCTAAGCAACGTTCATTTCCACAGGTAATCCTCAGTGTTCTAAGCAACATTCAGTTCCACAGGTTCCTCAGTGTTCTAAGCAACATTCAGTTGCACAGGTAATCCTCAGTGTTCTTAGCAATGTTCAGTTCACAGGTAATCCTCAGTGTTCTAAGGAACGTTCAGTTCCACAGGTTGCCCTCAGTGTTCTAAGCAACATTCAGTTGCACAGGTAATCCTCAGTGTTCTTAGCAATGTTCAGTTCAACAGGTAATCCTCAGTGTTCTTTGGAACGTTCAGTTCCACAGGTAATCCTCAGTGTTTTAAGCAACGTTCAGTTCCACAGATAATCCTCAGTGTTCTAAGCAACGTTCAGTTCCACAGGTTATCCTCAGTCTTCTAAGCAATGTTCAGTTCCACAGGTTATCCTCAGTGTTCTTAGGAACATTCAGTTCCACAGGTAATCCTCAGTGTTCTTAGGAACGTTCAGTTCCACAGGTAATCCTCAGTGTTCTAAGGAATGTTCAGTTCCACAGGTAATCCTCAGTGTTCTAAGCAATGTTCAGTTCCACAGGTAATCCTCAGTGTTCTAAGCAACATTCAGTTGCACAGGTAATCCTCAGTGTTCTTAGCAATGTTCAGTTCCACAGGTAATCCTCAGTGTTCTAAGCAACGTTCAGTTGCACAGGTAATCCTCAGTGTTCTTAGGAACGTTCAATTCCACAGGTAATCCTCAGTGTTCTAAGCAACATTCAGTTGCACAGGTAATCCTCAGTGTTCTTAGGAACGTTCAGTTCCACAGGTAATCCTCAGTGTTCTAAGCAACATTCAGTTCCACAGTTTATCCTCAGTGTTCTTAGGAACGTTCAGTTCCACAGGTAATCCTCAGTGTTCTTAGGAACGTTCAGTTCCACAGGTTGCCCTCAGTGTTCTAAGCAACATTCAGTTGCACAGGTAATCCTCAGTGTTCTAAGCAACATTCAGTTGCACAGGTAATCCTCAGTGTTCTAAGCAATGTTCAGTTCCACAGGTCATCCTCAGTGTTCTAAGCAACATTCAGTTCCACAGGTTGTCCTCAGCGGTCTAAGCAATGTTCAGTTCCACAGGTCATCCTCAGTGTTCTAAGCAACATTCAGTTCCACATGTTGTCCTCAGCGGTCTAAGCAATGTTCAGTTCCACAGGTAATCCTCAGTGTTCTAAGCAACATTCAGTTGCACAGGTAATCCTCAGTGTTCTTAGGAACGTTCCACAGGTAATCCTCAGTGTTCGAAGCAACATTCAGTTCCACAGGTAATCCTCAGTGTTCTGAGGAACGTTCAGTTCCACAGGTAATCCTCAGTGTTCTAAGTAACATTCCGTTGCACAGGTAATCCTCAGTGTTCTTAGGAACGTTCAGTTCCACAGGTAATCCTCAGTGTTCTAAGCAACATTCAGTTCCACAGGTTGCCCTCAGTGTTCTAAGCAACATTCAGTTGCACAGGTAATCCTCAGTGTTCTTAGCAATGTTCAGTTCCACAGGTAATCCTCAGTGTTCTAAGCAACGTTCAGTTCCACAGGTAATCCTCAGTGTTCTAAGCAATGTTCAGTTCCACAGGTAATCCTCAGTGTTCTAAGCAACATTCAGTTCCACAGGTTGTCCTCAGCGGCTAAGCAACGTTCATTTCCACAGGTAATCCTCAGTGTTCTAAGCAACATTCAGTTGCACAGGTTATCCTCAGTGTTCTAAGGAACGTTCAGTTCCACAGGTTGCCCTCAGTGTTCTAAGCAATGTTCAGTTCCACAGGTTATCCTCAGTGTTCTAAGGAACGTTCAGTTCCACAGGTAATCCTCAGTGTTTTAAGGAACGTTCAGTTCCACAGGTAATCCTCAGTGTTCTAAGCAACGTTCAGTTCCACAGGTTATCCTCAGTCTTCTAAGCAACGTTCAGTTCCACAGGTAATCCTCAGTGTTCTAAGCAACATTCAGTTCCACAGTTTATCCTCAGTGTTCTTAGGAACGTTCAGTTCCACAGGTAATCCTCAGTGTTCTTAGGAACGTTCAGTTCCACAGGTTGCCCTCAGTGTTCTAAGCAACATTCAGTTGCACAGGTAATCCTCAGTGTTCTTAGGAACGTTCAGTTCCACAGGTAATCCTCAGTGTTCTTTGGAACGTTCAGTTCCACAGGTAATCCTCAGTGTTTTAAGCAACGTTCAGTTCCACAGGTAATCCTCAGTGTTCTAAGCAACGTTCAGTTCCACAGGTTATCCTCAGTCTTCTAAGCAATGTTCAGTTCCACAGGTTATCCTCAGTGTTCTTAGGAACGTTCAGTTCCACAGGTAATCCTCAGTGTTCTTAGGAACGTTCAGTTCCACAGGTAATCCTCAGTGTTCTAAGGAATGTTCAGTTCCACAGGTAATCCTCAGTGTTCTAAGCAACATTCAGTTCCACAGTTTATCCTCAGTGTTCTTAGGAACGTTCAGTTCCACAGGTAATCCTCAGTGTTCTTAGGAACGTTCAGTTCCACAGGTTGCCCTCAGTGTTCTAAGCAACATTCAGTTGCACAGGTAATCCTCAGTGTTCTTAGGAACGTTCAGTTCCACAGGTAATCCTCAGTGTTCTAAGCAACATTCAGTTGCACAGGTAATCCTCAGTGTTCTTAGGAACGTTCAGTTCCACAGGTAATCCTCAGTGTTCTAAGCAACATTCAGTTCCACAGTTTATCCTCAGTGTTCTTAGGAACGTTCAGTTCCACAGTTTATCCTCAGTGTTCTTAGGAACGTTCAGTTCCACAGGTTGCCCTCAGTGTTCTAAGCAACATTCAGTTGCACAGGTACTCCTCAGTGTTCTAAGCAACATTCAGTTGCACAGGTAATCCTCAGTGTTCTAAGCAATGTTCAGTTCCACAGGTCATCCTCAGTGTTCTAAGCAACATTCAGTTCCACAGGTTGTCCTCAGCGGTCTAAGCAATGTTCAGTTCCACAGGTAATCCTCAGTGTTCTAAGCAACGTTCAGTTCCACAGGTAATCCTCAGTGTTCTAAGCAACGTTCAGTTCCACAGGTAATCCTCAGTGTTCTAAGCAACATTCAGTTGCACAGGTAATCCTCAGTGTTCTTAGGAACGTTCAGTTCCACAGGTAATCCTCAGTGTTCGAAGCAACATTCAGTTCCACAGGTAATCCTCAGTGTTCTGAGGAACGTTCAGTTCCACAGGTAATCCTCAGTGTTCTAAGTAACATTCCGTTGCACAGGTAATCCTCAGTGTTCTTAGGAACGTTCAGTTCCACAGGTAATCCTCAGTGTTCTAAGCAACATTCAGTTCCACAGGTTGCCCTCAGTGTTCTAAGCAACATTCAGTTGCACAGGTAATCCTCAGTGTTCTTAGCAATGTTCAGTTCCACAGGTAATCCTCAATGTTCTAAGCATCTAAGCAACGTTCAGTTCCACAGGTAATCCTCAGTGTTCTAAGCAATGTTCAGTTCCACAGGTAATCCTCAGTGTTCTAAGCAACATTCAGTTCCACAGGTTGTCCTCAGCGGCCTAAGCAACGTTCATTTCCACAGGTAATCCTCAGTGTTCTAAGCAACATTCAGTTGCACAGGTTATCCTCAGTGTTCTAAGGAACGTTCAGTTCCACAGGTTGCCCTCAGTGTTCTAAGCAACATTCAGTTGCACAGGTTATCCTCAGTGTTCTTAGGAATGTTCAGTTCCACAGGTTATCCTCAGTGTTCTAAGCAATATTCAGTTCCACAGGTTATCCTTAGTGTTCTAAGAAACATTCAATTCCACAGGTAATCCTCAGTGTTCTAAGCAATGTTCAGTTCCACAGGTTATCCTTAGT
The DNA here is from genome assembly GCF_023373465.1 of Oncorhynchus keta. NCBI lineage: Eukaryota > Metazoa > Chordata > Actinopteri > Salmoniformes > Salmonidae > Oncorhynchus > Oncorhynchus keta. Next base: position 28,566,752 of record NC_068450.1, read on the forward strand.
GTTCTAAGAAACATTCAGTTCCACAGGTAATCCTCAGTGTTCTAAGCAATGTTCAGTTCCACAGGTTATCCTCAGTGTTCTTAGGAACGTTCAGTTCCACAGGTTGCCCTCAGTGTTCTAAGCAACATTCAGTTGCACAGGTACTCCTCAGTGTTCTAAGCAACATTCAGTTGCACAGGTAATCCTCAGTGTTCTAAGCAATGTTCAGTTCCACAGGTCATCCTCAGTGTTCTAAGCAACATTCAGTTCCACAGGTTGTCCTCAGCGGTCTAAGCAATGTTCAGTTCCACAGGTAATCCTCAGTGTTCTAAGCAATGTTCAGTTCCACAGGTTGTCCTCAGTGGTCTAAGCAATGTTCAGTTCCACAGGTAATCCTCAGTGTTCTAAGCAATGTTCAGTTCCACAGGTAATCCTCAGTGTTCTAAGCAACATTCAGTTGCACAGGTAATCCTCAGTGTTCTAAGCAACGTTCAGTTCCACAGGTTGCCCTCAGTGTTCTAAGCAACATTCAGTTGCACAGGTACTCCTCAGTGTTCTAAGCAACATTCAGTTCCACAGGTTGTCCTCAGCGGTCTAAGCAATGTTCAGTTCCACAGGTAATCCTCAGTGTTCTAAGCAATGTTCAGTTCCACAGGTAATCCTCAGTGTTCTGAGCAACATTCAGTTGCACAGGTAATCCTCAGTGTTCTTAGGAATGTTCAGTTCCACAGGTTATCCTCAGTGTTCTAAGGAATTTTCAGTTCCACAGGTAATCCTCAGTGTTCTAAGGAACGTTCAGTTCCACAGGTAATCCTCAGTGTTCTATGCAATGTTCAGTTCCACAGGTAATCCTCAGTATTCTAAGCAATGTTCAGTTCCACAGGTTATCCTCAGTGTTCTAAGCAATGTTCAGTTCCACAGGTTATCCTCAGTGTTCTAAGCAATATTCAGTTCCACAGGTTATCCTTAGTGTTCTAAGAAACATTCAGTTCCACAGGTAATCCTCAGTGTTCTAAGCAATGTTCAGTTCCACAGGTTATCCTCAGTGTTCTAAGGAACGTTCAGTTCCACAGGTAATCCTCAGTGTTTTAAGGAACGTTCAGTTCCACAGGTAATCCTCAGTGTTCTAAGCAACGTTCAGTTCCACAGGTTATCCTCAGTCTTCTAAGCAACGTTCAGTTCCACAGGTTATCCTCAGTGTTCTTAGGAACGTTCAGTTCCACAGGTACACCTCTCCTCCTCTACACCACTCCTCCTCCTCTACACCACTCCTCCTCCTCTACACCACTCCTCCTCTCCACCACTACTTTTCCACTACACCACCTCCTCTACACCACACCTCCTCTACACCACTCCTCCTCTACAACACTCCACCTTCTCTACACCACACCTCCTCCTCTACACCACACCACCTCTTCTACAACACACCTCTACACCACTCCTCCTGTACACCACACCTCCTCCTCTACCCCACTCCTCCTCTTCACCACTCCTCCTCTTCACCACTCCTCCTCTAAACCACTCCTCCTCTAAACCACTCCTCCTCCTCTACACCACCCCTTCTCCTCTACACCACTCCTCCTCAACCCCTCCTCCCCTACACCACTCCTCCTCCTCTACACCACTACTCCTCCTCTACACCACTACCCTCCTCTACACCACTCCTCCTCTACAACACTCCAGCTACACCACCCCACCTCTACACCACCCCACCTCTATACCCCTCCTCTACACCAATATTCCTCTACACCACTCCTCCTCTACACCTCTCCTCCTCCTCTACACCACTCCTCCTCCTCTACACCACTCCTCCTCTACACCACTACTCCTCATCTTCACCACTCCTCCTCTACACCACCCCTCTCCTCTACACCACTCCTCCTCAACCCCTCTCCTCCCCTACACCACTCCTCCTCCTCTACACCACTCCTCCTCCTCTACACCACTCCTCCTCCTCTACACCACTACTCCTCCTCTACACCACTACTCCTCCTCTACACCACTACTCCTCCTCTACACCACTAATCCTCCTCTACACCACTAATCCTCCTCTACACCACAACTCCTCCTCTACACCACCACTCCTCCTCTATACCACCACTCCTCCTCTATACCACCACTCCTCCTCTTCACCACTACTCCACCCCACCTCTACACCCCACCTCTATACCTCCTCCTCTACACCAATACTCCTCCTCCTCTACACCACTCCTCCTCTTCACCACTCCTCCTCTTCACCACTCCTCCTCTACACCACTCCTCCTCTACACCACTCCTCCTCTTCACAACTCCTCCTCTTCACAACTCCTCCTCCTCTACACCACTCCTCCTCTACACCACTCCTCCCCCTCTACACCACTCCTCCTCTACACCACTCCTCCTCCTCTACACCACTCCTCCTCCTCTACACCACTCCTCCTCCTCTACACCACTCCTCCTCCTCTACACCACTCCTCCTCCTCTACACCACTCCACCTCTACACCACTACTCCTCCTCTACACCACTCCTCCTCCTCTACACCACTCCTCCTCCTCTACACCACTCCCCCTCTATACCACTCCACTCCACCTCTACACCACCACTCCTCCTCTACACTATTCCTCCTCCTCTACACTATTCCTCCTCCTCTACACTATTCCTCCTCCTCTACACCACTCCACCTCGACACCACCCCACCTCTACACTACTCCTCCTCTACACCACTCCTCCTCCTCTACACCACTCCTCCTCCTCTACACCACTCCTCCTCCTCTACACTATTCCTCCTCCTCTACACCACTCCTCCTACTCTACACCACTCCTACTCTACACCACTCCTCCTCTACACCACTCCTCTACACTATTCCTCCTCCTCTACACCTCTCCTCCTCCTCTACACCACTCCTCCTCCTCTACACCACTCCTCCTCCTCTACACCACTCCTCCTCCTCTACACCACTCCTCCTCCTCTACACCACTCCTCCTCCTCTACACCTCTCCTCCTCCTCTACACCTCTCCTCCTCCTCTACACCACTCCTCCTCCTCTACACCACTCCTCCTCCTCTACACCACTCCTCCTCCTCTACACCACTCCTACTCTACACCACTTCTCGTCCTCTACAACACTCCACCTCTACACCACTCCACCTCTATACCCCTCCTCCTCTACACTACTCCTCCTCCTCTACACCACTCCTCCTCCTCTACACTATTCCTCCTCCTCTACACCACTCCTACTCTACACCACTCCTCCTACTCTACACCACTCCTAATCTACACCACTCCTCCTCTACACCACCCCACCTCTACACCACCCCACCTCTACACCACCCCACCTCTACACCACCCCACCTCTACACCACATCTCAGTGTCACCTGGGTGGTGGTGCATGCTGTGTGTCTCCACAGTCACGCTCTGTCCATATCCCATCCTCACCTGGATGATGGACACATGGACATACCACACATTGCTGTGTGTGTGTGTGTGTGTGTGTGTGTGTGTGTGTGTGTGTGTGTGTGTGTGTGGTGTGTGTGTGCGTGTGTGTGTGTGTGTGGTTGTGTGTGTGTGTGCGTGTGTGTGCGTGTGTGTGTGTGTGTGTGCGTGCGTGCGTTTGTGCATGTGTGTGTGTGTGTGTGGTTGTGTGTGTGTGTGTGTGCGTGCGTGCGTGTCCATGTTAACATAGTGAGGTCTGGGTATCTTTCTTTAACTTTTACTACTGTAGTAATGCTAGAGAAATGCAGGATGGCGTGCCAAGCATTGAAAACAACCTGGGAGAATCATAAATATTGCAACGGGTAATCCAGAGGTTAGAGGTCAAGACTGTAGGAATTCAGTCTGTGGCCAATCATCTCATTCCCCTCTATCAGGACAAACATGTCTTAGATATAACTTGAAAGAAAAGATTGTCTGTATGTATTGCCGAGGCCTTCATCCAAACCTATAGGCTTCCAGCAGTGTAGGGACCATAGAACTCTAATCTAGATAATATTTCTATGGTAGGGACAGGGCCAATGTCAGGACTCATTATCAGGTTATCATCATTATGTTGGACTTTGGCAGGAGAACCTCTCATTAACATACAGGTAACTGTTTGGACTTTGGCAGGAGAACCTCTCATTAACATACAGGTAACTGTTTGGACTTTGGCAGGAGAACCTCTCATTAACATACAGGTAACTGTTTGGACTTTGGCAGGAGAACCTCTCATTAACATACAGGTAACTGTTTGGACTTTGGCAGGAGAACCTCTCATTAACATACAGGTAATTGTTTGGACTTTGGCAGGAGAACCTCTCATTAACATACAGGTAACTGTTTGGATATTATTATGGCTACCATGGCTATGCCCCCATAGTTTGACAATGCCTCCATCCACAGGGCACGAGAGGTGACTGAATGGTTTGATGATCATGAAAACTATGTAAACCATATGCCATCGCCGTCTCAGTCACCAGATCTCAACCCAATAGAACACACAAATTCTGGAGTGGCGCCTGAGACAGTGTTTTCCACCACCATCAACAAAACACCAAATGATGTGATTTCTGGTGGAAGAATGGTGTTGCATCCCTCCTATAGAGTTCCAGACACTTGTGGAATCTATGCCAAGGCACATTGAAGCTGTTCTGGTTTGTGGTGCCCAACGCCCTATTTGGACACTGGTTCCTTTATTTTGGAAGTTACGTGTAAGTCTAAATGCCTAATGTGGGGCTGAGAAAACACGCAGCCAATTAGATTGGCGAGTGATATGTTGCTAATGTGGCAATCGAGGAAGGTGGAGGTGTTTTAACCTTCACAGGAAAATATCTGATGTTATTGAAGTTAGTGGACAACAGTTAGTGTAACGAGAGTTTGTGTAACGAGAGGTATCACACAGACTATTATAATCACATGTAACACACACACACACACACACACACACACACACACACACACACACACACACACACACACACACACACACACACACACACACACACACACACACACACACACACACACACACGAGGAGCAGAAGAGGTGAGGTGTTGAAGCATGACTTGCCACCCAGCACTAACCCGTTAGTGGGAGTGTAACTCTTCCCTCTCTCTCCTGTCCTCACCTGTTCCAACAGATGCCACATGGTCAGTCAGCCAATAAGAACCATCCCTCACACCTGTCAGAGGTCATGACCTCTGTAACTCTGTTGGATCAGAGGAATCCATTCCATCACACCTCCTTCTGTCTGTCTCTTCATGCCTCCATCAGTCTACTCACAGAGGTGACAATCCCACTCTTCATTACTCTGTATCTCCGGGCCTGATCAGCAGCAAGACCAGGTTTACATGCCAAGCACGGACACACGCACGCACATACACATACACACGCACACACCCACACCCACACACACACTAAGCCCCATCCACACACCCTCCTGTCTGGAACAGGCCAACACTTGTGCCATCAGTCTTACGATAGACACCTGAGAAGGAACTGGGATCTGAGACAGGGGATAATGAAAGACTATATATAAACCCTGATCCCCAACAACAAGTGGCTTCATTAAAAAGAAACACAGGAATTCACAGAGTGCTACTCAGCATGCTAATAGGCTAACGTGTGTGTCTCTGGTGACACAATGGGCTGTATGAGGTAGGGACTGTGTACTGGGCTGTATGGAGGAGAGAGGTAGTGACTGTGTACTGGGCTGTATGGAGGAGAGAGGTAGTGACTGTGTACTGGGCTATATGGAGGAGAGAGGTAGTGACTGTGTACTGGGCTATATGGAGGAGAGAGGTAGGGACTGTGTACTGGGCTGTATGGAGGAGAGAGGTAGGGACTGTGTACTGGGCTGTATGGAGGAGAGAGGTAGTGACTGTGTACTGGGCTGTATGGAGGAGAGAGGTAGTGACTGTGTACTGGGCTGTATGGAGGAGAGAGGTAGTGACTGTGTACTGGGCTGTATGGAGGAGAGAGGTAGTGACTGTGTACTGGGCTGTATGGAGGAGAGAGGTAGGGACTGTGTACTGGGCTGTATGGAGGAGAGAGGTAGGACTGTGTACTGGGCTGTATGGAGTAGAGAGGTAGGGACTGTGTACTGGGCTGTATGGAGGAGAGAGGTAGTGACTGTGTACTGGGCTGTATGGAGGAGAGAGGTAGTGACTGTGTACTGGGCTGTATGGAGGAGAGAGGTAGTGACTGTGTACTGGGCTGTATGGAGGAGAGAGGTAGGGACTGTGTACTGGGCTGTATGGAGGAGAGAGGTAGGGACTGTGTACTGGGCTGTATGGAGGAGAGAGGTAGTGACTGTGTACTGGGCTGTATGGAGGAGAGAGGTAGGGACTGTGTACTGGGCTGTATGGAGGAGAGAGGTAGGGACTGTGTACTGGGCTGTATGGAGTAGAGAGGTAGTGACTGTGTACTGGGCTGTATGGAGGAGAGAGGTAGTGACTGTGTACTGGGCTGTATGGAGGAGAGAGGTAGGGACTGTGTACTGGGCTGTATGGAGGAGAGAGGTAGGGACTGTGTACTGGGCTGTATGGAGGAGAGAGGTAGGGACTGTGTACTGGGCTGTATGGAGGAGAGAGGTAGTGACTGTGTACTGGGCTGTATGGAGGAGAGAGGTAGTGACTGTGTACTGGGCTGTATGGAGGAGAGAGGTAGTGACTGTGTACTGGGCTGTATGGAGGAGAGAGGTAGTGACTGTGTACTGGGCTATATGGAGTAGAGAGGTAGGGACTGTGTACTGGGCTATATGGAGAAGAGAGGTAGTGACTGTGTACTGGGCTGTATGGAGGAGAGAGGTAGTGACTGTGTACTGGGCTGTATGGAGGAGAGAGGTAGTGACTGTGTACTGGGCTGTATGGAGGAGAGAGGTAGGGACTGTGTACTGGGCTGTATGGAGGAGAGAGGTAGTGACTGTGTACTGGGCTGTATGGAGGAGAGAGGTAGTGACTGTGTACTGGGCTGTATGGAGGAGAGAGGTAGTGACTGTGTACTGGGCTGTATGGAGGAGAGAGGTAGGGACTGTGTACTGGGCTGTATGGAGGAGAGAGGTAGGGACTGTGTACTGGGCTGTATGGAGGAGAGAGGTAGTGACTGTGTACTGGGCTGTATGGAGGAGAGAGGTAGGGACTGTGTACTGGGCTGTATGGAGGAGTTGTCAGACTTGATTTGCCCTAAGGAGAAATGTATCAACCCCTACACAATATGTCCATTCATTATAATCCACATAACAATTCAAATTTCCTATGGCAGCAGGACTATTTTCCTGTTCTGTGAACTGTAGAAGGGGAAGGTCACAGAGAGTGAGTGTGTGGGTATCAGAGTGGGAAAGACAATGTTCTGAATGGATGGATGAAGGAAGAGAAAGACTAGGGGTTAGGGTGATAGAGAGATACAGCATATAGGCTAAGGTCATGGATAACGTTGCAGGTCGGATCATGTTTAAACATGGTTAGATGGAGGATGTACCCCAGCCCAGTACACCCAGGTCCCCCACCCCATTACCACCAGTAGCCACCCCAATACCCCAACCCAGTACACCCAGGTCCCCCACCCCATTACCCCCAGTAGCCCCCCAGTACCCCAACCCAGTACACCCAGTTCCCCCACCCCATTACCCCCAGTAGCCCCTCCCCCAGTACCCCAACCCAGTACACCCAGGTCCCCCACCCCATTACCCCCAATACCCCAACCCAGTACACCCAGTGCCCCCACCTCAGCCACCCAGCCCCGTACCCCAACCCAGTACACCCAGGTCCCCTAACCCAACCCAGTACACCCAGGTCCCCTACCCCAGTAACCCCACTATCCCCAGTAACCCCACCCCAGTATCCCCAGTAACCCCTGTATCCCCACTAACCCCAGTACCCCCACCCCAGTAACCCCAGTATCCCCAGTAACCGCAGTATCCCCAGTACCCCCACCCCAGTAACCCTAGTAACCCTACTATCCCCAGTAACCCCAGTATCCCCACTAACCCCAGTATCCCCACCCCAGTAACCCCAGTATCCCCAGTGTCCCAAATAACCCCAGTACCCCCACCCCAGTAACCCCAGTATCCCCAGTGTCCCAAGTAACCCCAGTACCCCCACCCCAGTACCCCCAGTATCCCCAGTACTCCCAGTATCCCCAGTACCCCACCCCAGTATCCCCAGTACTCCCAGTAACCCCAGTACCCCCACCCCAGTACTCCCAGTACTCCCAGTATCCCCAGTATCCCCAGTACTCCCAGTACTCCCAATATCCCCAGTACTCCCAATATCCCCAGTACTCCCAGTATCCCCAGTAACCCCAGTATCCCCAGTACTCCCAGTATCCTCAGTAACCCCCAGTATCCTCAGTACTCCCAGTATCCTCAGTAACCCCCAGTATCCCCAGTAACCCCAGTATCCCCAGTACTCCCAGTATCCTCAGTAACCCCCAGTATCCTCAGTACTCCCAGTATCCTCAGTAACCCCCAGTATCCCCAGTAACCCCAGTATCCCCAGTACCCCCCAGTATCCTCAGTAACCCCCAGTATCCCCAGTACTCCCAGTATCCTCAGTAACCCCCAGTATCCTCAGTAACCCCCAGTATCCCCAGTAACCCCAGTATCCCCAGTACTCCCAGTATCCTCAGTAACCCCCAGTATCCTCAGTAACCCCCAGTATCCTCAGTACTCCCAGTATCCTCAGTAACCCCCAGTATCCTCAGTAACCCCAGTATCCTCAGTAACCCCAGTATCCCCAGTAACCCCATTACTGGTTTGGAACTGTGTTAAAGTATGTAACAGTTACAGGTCAGATGTCTATCAGTGACCGGTCAAGGTCAAAGTCAGTTCAATTTATTAGTGTTATTAGAATCAGAACTCCCTGGCACTTTAATGTAAAATTCAAACAGCGTGCATTGAAATGTCAGAGATGTGGACTGTCCTAAAATATCATTATGGACGGGAGGCAAAATAGATGTGCATGTGGTCAACAACAACAGCTGTTTTTGTGTGGCCTTCATACCATGCCAGTGCAGCTCAATATACATGACAGTCATTCCAAGACATGACGGGCGGATTGGGTTTCAATTCTTCTCCCAGTCAGTCTCATCTCAAAGCAGTTCATAATGTCCACAAAGTTCAAAAAGACCTCCAACACCTTTTCATTTACACAAATAAAGCATAGACAATATCTAACTAAAAGGACTGAGCGATTAACCAAACTTTCATTTTTTTAAATAACAATGTCGGTTCAATTGCTTGAATTCCATTCCCTCTGTTTTTGTTCTGTGATCTCAATGCAGACACTGCAGTTTCTCGAGAGGTAAAGCAGATCAAGCCAGAACTGTGCAATGTAGAATGGAATTGAAGTTTCCAACAGGCCAATATTCCACATAGTTTACGCAGAAAACTGGTAATTAACTACAAAAACTATAATCCATTGCGCTCCGATTTGTCTGGTGTGCGTCTCGTTTACGCTCGCTATGTAAAAGAGACAGAAGAATGCAGGTTGGAGAGGGATAGAGAGCAGTTGCTTCGTGAGGTATCTCTACCTGAAAATACATGATCTAAGTCATTGATAGTTGGTATTTTATTTATTTTTTATTTCACCTTTATTTAACCAGGTAGGCTAGTTGAGAACAAGTTCTCATTTGCAACTGCGACCTGGCCAAGATAAAGCATAGCAGTGTGAACAGACAACACAGAGTTACACATGGAGTAAACAATTAACAAGTCAATAACACAGTAGAAAAAAAGGGGAGTCTATATACAATAGTCTATAGGGGAGTGTATATACAATGTGTGCAAAAGGCATGAGAAGGTAGGCGAATAATTACAATATTGCAGATTAACACTGGAGTGATAAATGATCAGATGATCATGTACAGGTAGTGATATTGGTGTGCAAAAGAGCAGAAAAGTAAATAAATAAAAACTGTGGGGATGAGGTAGGTGAAAATGGGTGGGCTATTTACCAATAGATTATGTACAGCTGCAGCGATCTGTTAGCTGCTCAGATAGCTGATGTTTGAAGTTGGTGAGGGAGATAAAAGTCTCCAACTTCAGCGATTTTTGCAATTCGTTCCAGTCACAGGCAGCAGAGTACTGGAACGAAAGGCGGCCGAATGAGGCTTTAGGGATGATCAGTGAGATACACCTGCTGGAGCGCGTGCTACGGATGGGTGTTGCCATCGTGACCAGTGAACTGAGATAAGGCGGAGCTTTACCTAGCATGGCCTTGTAGATGACCTGGAGCCAGTGGGTCTGGCGACGAATATGTAGCGAGGGCCAGCCGACTAGAGCATACAAGTCGCAGTGGTGGGTAGCATAACGTGCATTAGTGACAAAACGGATGGCACTGTGATAAACTGCATCCAGTTTGCTGAGTAGAGTGTTGGAAGCGATTTTGTAGATGACATCGCCGAAGTCGAGGATCGGTAGGACAGTCAGTTTTACTAGGGTAAGCTTGGCAGCGTGAGTGAAGGAGGCTTTGTTGCGGAATAGAAAGCAGACTCTTGATTTGATTTTCGATTGGAGATGTTTGATATGGGTCTGGAAGGAGAGTTTGCAGTCTAGCCAGACACCTAGGTACTTATAGGTGTCCACATATTCAAGGTCGGAACCATCCAGTGTGGTGATGCTAGTCGGGCATGCGGGTGCAGGCAGTGATCGGTTGAAAAGCATGCATTTGGTTTTACTAGCGTTTAAGAGCAGTTGGAGGCCATGGAAGGAGTGTTGTATGGCATTGAAGCTCGTTTGGAGGTTAGATAGCACAGTGTCCAATGACGGGCTGAAAGTATATAGAATGGTGTCGTCTGCGTAGAGGTGGATCAGGGAATCGCCCGCAGCAAGACCAACATCATTGATATATACAGAGAAAAGAGTCGGCCCTAGAATTGAACCCTGTGGCATCATAAAAGTATGCCTTATTTACATTAAAGAACTACTAAAATAGTGTTTTTGTCAGACAGCATAGGCAGCAGAGATGATGACTTGGAACAAAATAATAAAGTCACTACATTAAAAAAAATGTAATATACACAACTGAAATATTTGATTAAAATAATGTGAATAAATGATGGTGAATAAGTGATAAGCAGTAATGGACAGTCACTACCATCATGGGAACTTGTATTAATTGTTTTATTCTGTGAAGTTACAGCATTCAACCCACATAATGCATAGTGCATTTCATCTTTTTATTTTTAGGACAGTGGAGCCTCTTAAAGAAGAAAGAAATCTTGCTTGTTTGTAGGTGACCAAATACTTATTTTCCACCATAATTTGCAAATTAATTAATTAAAAATCCTATAATGTGATTTTCTGGATTTTTTTTCTCTCATTTTGTCTGTCATAGTTGAAGTGTACCTATGATGAAAATTACAGGCCTCTCATCTTTTTAAGTGGGAGAACTTGCACAAGAGAGAGAGGAGACAGGAGAGAGGAGACAGGAGAGAGTAGACAGGAGAGTTGAACCGGGAATCGGGCAGGGGAGTCCTTTCCTTTCTGTGTAATGAAAGAAACTGTGATTCATGTGTTTTCTGTGTGCACCAGGTTAATGCCTTTAATGTCTCTGTTGGAATGTCTGTGTGAGAGGTTGGAGGTGGTTTTTACTGTTGGGATGTTTGTAATGGGGTACAGATATTCAAATAAGGATTTTCTGTTTTCTGTTTGCTCAGGCAAAGTTGTCTATTTGGGAGAAAGGGAGGGGAGGAACAGGGTCAAAGGTGGGGGGATAACAGACCCTTTACTATTATTTAATGGGATGGTCTCTGCGCTCCTTAGTGTTGAGTTTGAGTTCTATAGAATGATAAAAAGTGTAGAGATGTTTCAGGAGAAATGGTTTGTATAGCTGGGGAAGATGTTTTGGATATACAGTTGTAGGAGTGGGTATTGTGATGTTGTTTTGTATCATGTGGTAGAGGGCAAGGTGAGTATGGTACATGTATGCAGTACAGGATATATTTGTTTTATTTTTATTGGGGGGGGGGGTTTAAGTGAAATGAGTACGTTTCAGTAAAGAAAAATGAAAATCTCTCAATCTCTCTCTCTCTCTCTCTCTCTCTCTCTCTCTCTCTCTCTCTCTCTCTCTCTCTCTCTCTCTCTCTCTCTCTCTCTCTCTCTCTCTCTCTCTCTCTCTCTCTCTCTCTCTCTCTCTCTCTCTCTCTCTCTCTCTCTCTCTCTCTCTCTCTCTCTCTCTCTCTCTCTCTCTCTCTCTCTCTCTCTCTCTCTCTCTCTCTCTCTCTCTCTCTCTCTCTCTCTCTCTCTCTCTCTCTCTCATGATAACCAGATGCAGATGATGACACAGCATTCTAAATAAATAAACAGGTTCTGTCAGAGACACAGGGCATTAGGTTTTATGGGCCCTGGGCAGGGGTCCTAGAACAATAGGGGTGGCATTGGCCAGCATCTCCTCGCCCGTGCCCACCTATTTGTTGACTATGGAGATGTAGATATAACGTGTGTGTGTGGGGGTTTGTATTCTCTCCCACCTTGTAAAAGCGCAGCAACCAGCCTCTACTCCGCTTGTGGCCAGAAGAGAGCTCCTGAACTGCGACACTAGGTTAACGAGCCTGGGCTGTGGCACACACACACACACGCATACGCACACACACAAACAAACATGCCTGCGCACACATACACGCACGCACGCACACACACACACACACACACACACACACACACACACACTCTCTCCACAGCAGAAGCTTTCTAAATGAGGTTGGGCTACGCACCCTTAAAGGTTTAAATCCTATCTAAAGCATTTTCAAGCCTCTAGAACCGGAGACTGGAGGGAAAGACAGAGAGGAGAGAGAGAGGAGAGACAGAGACAGAGAACTCTCATCTGTACTAGCGGCCCTGACGGCCTGAACTCAGCCCCATAGGCATCCATCCTATTCCTTATGTAGTACACTACTTTTGACCAGGGTACTGCTTTTGACCAGGGCACTGCAGTGCACTACATAGGGAATAGGGTGCCATTTGGGATGCAGACCTGTCATCTCTCATAGCTCATTCTCTGACGTAGCTTTGGCAGATCCTCAACCTCATAATCAAGAGAGACAGAAGAATGGTTGTAAAACATAACTGTAATTATGTTATGTCCTCATCATCAACTTGTATGGCCGTATGAAGTCATCTCAGTTCATTGGCAGACAGTGTTGTTTACAGTGTGACAGCTGAACAACAGCGGCTGAATGATAGATGTCTTTCTCAGGGTAAATGGCAAAATACTTATGTTAGTTTGACCTCCTGGGTTGTTCCTGTAGCAGTCCAAGATTTGGGGATTGAAGAACTAGGTGGATGTGGGCTAAAACTCTGTGCCTGAACATTTGTCTGTCCCCTGTCACTTTGTCCGCCTGCCATTGGCTGACTGTGTGAGGGAGAGAGTACTACTGTAGGGAAAGAGCTTGTGGGTTGGACGCACCTGCAGGGGACCACTTTTAACGTGGGACGTAAATCATACTCTACATCCTGACTGTGTTTATACAGGGTGTGCAATAGCCATCTCAGTCCCCTCCCCTCACTATTAGCGAACTTTGTGCTAACGTATACACAACATTAACAGATTGCCCAACTATAGATCCCTAGGACCTCCATGATAACAGGTTAGTAAAGCTCTGGGATACAGTCAAACATTCCCTACTTGAAAACATATAGAGTCGAAAAGAGAGAGAGAGAGAGAGTACAGAAAAGGCCTAGGGCTGGAACCCTGGACTTACAAACCATGAAGAATTCAGACACTCACATCTGGAGGGAGTGACTGGTGTTGATACCCAGGTGCTGAATGTCCTACTAATCATTAGAGACACACACACACACCTTAGGAGTGAGTGGTGTTGATACCCAGGTGCTGAATGTCCTACTAATCATTAGAGACACACACACACCTTAGGAGTGAGTGGTGTTGATACCCATGTGCTGAATGTCCTAATAACCACCATTAGATACCTTATAGAGTGACTGATGTTGAGTGTTTGAGAGCCAGGCAGCATAATGACCGACTTTCAGACTGACAGGGATCAGTGATGCTGAGGGCCATTCAAAGAGTTCAGCTCCAGATTTAAAAGCTTTTACAACCTCTCATTTGGGAGGTGGTGGGAGAATGACGTGTCTACAGAGAAGCGTTTTAATACTAACCAGGGCTTGTTGGGGCTGTGAAGTGGTCAGGGTCACTGCAGAGAGGTGGAAACTGTTATTCTATCACAAGGGCATCATTAAATATCACATCTGGGAGCAAGTGTGTGTATGTGCAGGTGTGTGCATCTGTGTATATGTGTGTGTGTGTGTGTGTGTGTGTGTGTGTGTGTGTGTGTGTGTGTGTGTGTGTGTGTGTGTGTGTGTGTGTGTGTGTGTGTGTGTGTGTGTGTGTGTGTGTGTGTGTGTGTGTGTGTGTGTGTGTGTGTGTGTGTGTGGTAGTATCCTGTCGTAAGATTTGGATTTGAAAAATGACTCTTTTCACCTTTCACCATCTTCCTCACTCTAACTCTCAGCACCTCGGTCACAGGGAGGGATACTTCGCATGGTTATACGTCGGAGGGGCAGGGAAGAAGACATGGGAAAATAGTGATGTGCACGGTTATTTGAATATCCGAATGGACTTCGGTATTCAAATACATGTGAGTATTCATTTTTTGCGCAAAAACATTTTGCCCCTTCAAAATACGAGTTCTCCCTTGTAACATCTTTCTTGTAATCTACTATCTATTAAGTCATCTATTAATGCCAATATTAAGATATATTTCTCCATTTCTATTTCATGTTTAAGATGATAAGATAGTCACAACAATTATAGTGTTTACTGACCTATTAATGAACATCTGTAACTGTAAATGATAGCGAACTGATATTTCCTAGCCACCTAGTTAACCAGTGGTTATCTGAGCATTGTAGACTGTGTCATTTCAGAATGAGGGGTACTGTAGCTCTGCTCGTGTCGCTATTCTGTCTGTTTTAGGGCATGGGCTCAGGAGGAGGGGCGAGGGGAGAGGTCAGAGAATGACATCATTCAACAGAGTGACAACGAAGAGGTAGAGACCAGGGTGAGATATTCAGATTAAGAGCTTAAAGATCTGAGGCTACAGAGATGACCTACAAATGACTGGCCAGGTCATCACACACCTGCAGTCTACTCCCGCCCCCACGTATTCACACCCCTAACATTTAGGGAGCTCTAGGCCTGTACTCACAAAGTGTCTCAGAGTAGCTGATCTAGGATGACTGATTAGGTCCCCCTTATCCATGTACATTAGCTAATTTGCAAACTTTAGCTAGGGTCGGGTTTAGGGTTAGATGTTAAGGTTAAGGTTAGAGTTAGGGAAAGGGTTAGCTAACATTCTACCTAGTTGCTATGTAGTTGTAATTAGCTAAAATGTAGTAAGTAGTTGAAAAGTTGTTCATTAGCTAAAATGTCAAAGTTGTCTGCATTGAGACTCTAACTTGCAACCTTTGGGTTGCTAGAAGTTAATGTTATACACCCATCCACACCGACCAATCGCCCTACTTTTGTTTTTGCCTTAAGTAACCATCTGTCTTATGTAACCATATCAAACGTAAAATATAATACACGTTTGTCCCGAATTTACATGTACTATGTTACATCTAGTCTATGAGACGAGGCTATGTAACTATATATGGAACCATATATCATGTTGTACAAGATGTGCAACCACAGGGTTTTCATGAGACAAGCTCACAGGTCTCTCCATTCTATCCTATCAAGGGACCATACCCTGTCATCCTGATTCTGTGCCACAGTGCACAAAATTATTCTACAAATGTCCAATATTTTTAACACTCTCACATATGCAGACCTAAAACTCATCAGTATTGACAATCAGATATATTCTTTCATGGACATAAACAATGATTTTGGGGGTTCTTATCAACATTTTAGAAGTTTAATAGTATGTAGTAAACTTTTAAATTCCACTAGATGACAGTAATGAGCAGCAATTAATCCTGGAGTCTTTTATTTATTGTATTTTACCTTTATATAACTTGACAAGTCAGTTAAGAACACATTCTTATTTACAACGACGGCCTACCCCGGCCAAACCCGGACAATGTTGGGCCAATTGTCCGCCGCCCTTTGGGACTCCCAATCACTGCCGGATGTGTTACAGCCTGGATTCTATTGGAACCCTGTTGGTACTTACAGCTTTAAAATGGCAGATGATAAGTAGGACTGACACACACACACACATACATATACACATAAACACACACACACACACACACACACACACACACACACACACACACACACACACACACACACACACACACACACACACACACACACACACACACACACACACTGCATTAAAAAGAGAGGCAGTCAGACTATTTTATCACTATGTTTTCTTTTGGTTTATATTGCATTTGACCCACCCGCCCACTTGCCGTCAAATCCTTGCTTCCTCCATCCCTGTTTCCTCCATTCCTCGTCTCTCTTTCAAAGCATCGTAAGAGGAGGCCTGAGGGGAGGAACCTTCAATCCCCCCCCCAATGTGCTTTGAGAAGGAGGTGAGGAATGAAGGAAACAACCCCTAGCGCCTACTCGCTAGACACTTGTGGAGATCTGAGAGGATTAGACACATTGGAAGCAATACGGCCAAAACGCCACCAAGACTATCAGAGGGTAATGTGCAGCTCTCACCATGTCACCACCCATCAATCCCTCTCAGACTAGGGTTTGTGTCTGGACAGGGCCTGGGTATCACGGCTACTCACTCACTCACACTCCTTGCTTCCTCTATTCTTGTTTTCTTCATTCCTCACCTCCTTCTCAAAGCACATTGCGGGAGAGGATTGAAGGTTCCTCCCCTTGGGCCTCCTCCTCCGATGTGCTTTGAAAGGCGAGGAATGGAGGAAACAAGGACAGAGGAAGCAAATATTTGACGGGAAGTGTGTGTGTGTGTGGGTGGTCAATAAACACACATTTTTGTGACTATCTTAAATCAAAAATAGAAATTGGGAAATATAAATGTATCCTGACATATTTTATCATCTTAAACATGAAATATAAATGGAGAAATATCAATTTATCTTGGCATTAATAGATGACTTAATAGATAGTAGATTAATAGAATGATGTTAGAAGGGAGAACTTTTATTTTGAAGGGACAGGAATTGTTGGCTGTGCATTTGGCCAATGACAGGCAATCCACATTCAACCCCATCGAAATATCAAGTGTTTTACTTTTATTTTAGCAAAAAAAGCAAACTAAATGCATGCTCGTCAACCGATCGCTGCCCGCACCTGCCCGCCCGTCCAGTATCACTACTCTGGAAGGTTCTGATTTAGAATATGTGGACAACTACAAATACCTAGGTGTTCGGTAAGACTGTAAACTCTCCTTCCAGACTCACATTAAGCATCTCCAATCCAAAATTAAATCTAGAATCGGCTTCCCATTTCGCAACAAAGTGTCACGCCTTGACCATAGAGCCCTCGGTTCTCTATGGTGTTTAGATCAGAGCGTGACTAGGGGGGTGTTCTAGTCATCGATTTTCTATGTGGCTGGGATGTATGGTTCCCAATTAGAGGCAGCTGGTAATCGTTGCCTCTTAATTGGGGATCATATTTAGGAAGCCCTTTCTCCCACCTGCTTTGTGGGATATTGTGTTTTGTGCATGTGGATGTAGCACCACTGATGTCACGTTTCGTTGTTTGTTTATGGTTTTGTTTGGAAGTTTCGCCTTATTAAAAGATGTGGAACTTTAATCACGCTGCGCCTTGGTCCGTCTCTCATGCCGACCATGACACAAAGCCTCCTTCACTCATGCTGCCAAACATACCCTCGTAAAACTGACCATCCTGCCGATCCTCGACTTCGGCGATGTCATTTACAAAATAGCCCCAAACACTCCACTCAACAAATTGGATGCAGTCTATCACAGTGACATCTGTTTTGTCACCAAAGCCCCATATACTACCCACCACTGCAACCTGTATGCTCTCGTTGGCTGGCACTCGCATCATACTAATCGCCAAACTCACTGGCTCCAGGTCATCTACAAGTCTCTGCTAGGTAAAGCCCCACCTTATCTCATCTTACCGGTCACCATAGCAGCACCCACCAGTAGCATGTATATCTCACTGGTCATCCCCAAAGCCAATTCTTCCTTTGGCCGCCTTTCCTTCCAGTCCTCTGCTGCCAATGACTGGAACGAACTGCAAAAATCACTGAAGCTGGAGACTCAAATCTCCCTCACTAGCTTTAAGCACCAGCTGTCAGAGCAGCTCACAGATCACTGCACCTGTACATAGCCTATCTGTAAATAGCCCATCCAACTACCTCATCACCATAATGTATTTATTTATTTATCTTGCTCCTTTGCACCCCGGTATCTCTACTTGCACATTCATCTTCTGCACATCTACCATTCCAGTGTTTAATTGCTATTGTCACGACTTCGATACCTCTCCTTGTTTGGGCGGTGCTCGGCGATCGACGTCACCGGTCTTCTAGCCATCATTGATCTATGTTTCATTTTCCATTGGTTTTGTCTGGTCCTCTTACACACCTGGTTCCAATCCCATTCATTATATGTTGTGTATTTAACCCTCTGTTCCCCTCATGTCCTTGTCAGAGATTGTTTATTATTATGTTCATGTTTTATGGATTGGTGTCGACGGGTTCTGGTAGCCACATTTATATTATTATGGACTTTGGTTTTGGAGTTTGTGTTTTGAGTTATTAACATACTCCATTTATACCAAGATGAATTCTCCTGCACTTGACTTCCCTGCCACCTACATGCACAACGTGACAGAATCTCTGACCCCAATACGAAGTCAGCAGGAGAAAATACCCCGAACATGGAGGTGGAGAAACGCGTCCAGGAGTATACGGAGAAGCTTTACCGTCTGGGCGTCGTGATATAGCAAAGCACAGATTGAGCTGGGTGAGCAATTACGCAAGTACTTTCCCGAAACAGACGACACAAACAACTGGATTCGTTATCCCTTTCATGCCCTGCCTCCAGTTCACTTACCAATATCTGAACAAGAGAGACTAATAGAAATTGCAACAAGCGGTTCTGTGAAAATGTAATTTAATCAGAAGCCACTGACAGATTGTTATTATAGTATTATTTGTGCCCTGGTTCTATAAGAGCTCTTTGTCACTTCTCATGAGCTGCGTTGTGACAAAAACACACTCATTCTTATGTTTAATAAATGTATAGTGTGTGTGTGGCAGGTTTACAATGATGGCAAAATACAACATTTGAGAGTACAACATTTGAGACTGACTGGGTTTAGTGCAGTAATACATGCTGTACTGTGGACTCCTCTGTGAGCTGGGCTGAGACTGACTGGGTTTAGTGCAGTAATACATACTGTACTATGGACTCCTCTGTGAGCTGGGCTGAACTGACTGGGTTTAGTGCAGTAATACATACTGTACTGTGGACTCCTCTGTGAGCTGGGCTGAGACTGACTGGGTTTAGTGCAGTAATACATACTGTACTATGGACTCCTCTGTGAGCTGGGCTGAGACTGACTGGGTTTAGTGCAGTAATACATACTGTACTATGGACTCCTCTGTGAGCTGGGCTGAGACTGACTGGGTTTAGTGCAGTAATACATACTGTACTATGGACTCCTCTGTGAGCTGGGCTGAGGGTTTAGTGCAGTAATACAGTAATGGACATGGGCTGACTGTTTTAGTGCTGTGGACTCCTCTGTGAGCTGGGCTGAGACTGACTGGGTTTAGTGCAGTAATACATGGGCTGTACTATGGACTCCTCTGTGAGCTGGGCTGAGACACTGACTGGTGTTTAGTGGGCAGACTGACTGGGTTTACAGTGTTCTGTGGACTCCTCTGGACTGGGTTGAGACCTCTGTGAGCATGTTCTGTGGACTCCTCTGTGAGCTGGGCTGAGACTGACTGGGTTTAGTGCAGTAATACATACTGTTCTGTGGACTCCACTGTGTGCTGGGCTGAGACTGACTGGGTTTAGTGCAGTAATACATACTGTTCTGTGGACTCCTCTGTGAGCTGGGCTGAGACCGAATGGGTTTAGTGCAGTAATAAGGGCACTATGAGAAATATCCTATATTTCCAAACTACTAGGAATAAAGGAAGAAAGTCAGCATACGCTATGCTGCTCCAGATGGTGGTGCAGGTATATCAAAACATATGGGAACTGCAATATACTGTACGTTGACTTACCTTCTGTAGCCATTGCTAGAGTAATCAGAAATCATGAAGAAGAGGGGAGAACGGAGGGAAATAAGAGCATGTTGGAAAATGATGTCATGTTTATTATCTACTCTCTACATTATGGTAGGTTCAGAGCGTGAGATAACCTTGTAAAGATGTCTCAGTCATCAATCGACCTCGCATCTCCACTTCATCTCTAACTCATGTCTCCACTTCCTCTTGGAGAGATGCTTGTAAAAAAAAAAGCATAGAAATAGTGCACATAGAACATATCTACTTGGTTTCAAAGAGACTTGCTTTAAATTAGAATTTGGTCAGCTCGCCCACAAAGCTGTAATATACTGGACCTTCAAGTCAAACATACGTTTGTGTTGCTGCTCAGTTGCTGCATGGGACTCTGTGGAATGAGATTTCACGGTCTCCGTGGAATGAGATTTCACGGTCTCCGTGGAATGAGATTTCACGGTCTCCGTGGAAGGAGATCTTCAAGGTCTCCGTGGAAGGAGATCTTCACGGTCTCCGTGGAAGGAGATCTTCACGGTCTCGGTGGAATGAGATCTTCACGGTCTCGGTGGAATGAGATCTTCACGGTCTCCGTGGAATGAGATCTTCACGGTCTCCGTGGAATGAGATCTTCACGGTCTCCGTGGAATGAGATCTTCACGGTCTCCGTGGAATGAGATCTTCACGGTCTCCGTGGAATGAGATCTTCACGGTCTCCGTGGAATGAGATCTTCACGGTCTCCGTGGAAGGAGATCTTCACGGTCTCTGTGGAAGGAGATCTTCACGGTCTCTGTGGAAGGAGATCTTCACGGTCTCTGTGGAAGGAGATCTTCACGGTCTCTGTGGAAGGAGATCTTCACGGTCTCTGTGGAAGGAGATCTTCACGGTCTCTGTGGAAGGAGATCTTCACGGTCTCTGTGGAATGAGATCTTCACGGTCTCTGTGGAATGAGATCTTCACGGTCTCTGTGGAATGAGATCTTCACGGTCTCTGTGGAATGAGATCTTCACGGTCTCTGTGGAATGAGATCTTCACGGTCTCTGTGGAAGGAGATCTTCACGGTCTCTGTGGAAGGAGATCTTCACGGTCTCTGTGGAAGGAGATCTTCACGGTCTCTGTGGAAGGAGATCTTCACGGTCTCTGTGGAAGGAGATCTTCACGGTCTCTGTGGAAGGAGATCTTCACGGTCTCTGTGGAAGGAGATCTTCACTGTCTTTTCCTGACCGTTTACGGCCAGACATCGAAGGTGGAACTGACAGCGTTTTAACTACTTTGCAGATATGATGCAAACAGACAACCGTAATATCAGTTAAAAATATCAAATTCCCAGATTACGCTTCAAAACCAACTTTATAAGAGGTTTTAAAAATCGGTTCTATTTGACTCAAACTTCCATGACGTACAGTAAAGAATTGTTGGCAGAATACAGTAAGTAGATGGATGCAGTTCAATGCATGATAGATAATATTCTCCAGTACATTTATTGGTAGTCATAAACGTGTTGTCATATTCTTCCTGGGGATGTAAACGAACAGATTTTAATAAGATTTAATGTTGCTAAAAACCCTGTCATTTCCACTTTGAATATGAACACATGCACACACATAATGTCTCAATTTCCAAGACCTATCCCATTCATTTTCCCTTTATCAATCCAATCCCAGCAGTTAATCATTTACAGGATTCAACGGATTACAGCCAATATCACCACATGACAACCAATATCACCACATGACAAACAATATCACCACTTTACCACATTACAGCCAATATCACCACTTTACCACATGACAACCAATATCACCACTTTACAGCCAATACCACCACTTTACAGCCAATATCACCACTTTACAGCCAATATCACCACTTTAGTCCCATTCTGGAGTGTTTTCTAACAGCCAGGATTAGCATGTGCAGAACTGTGCGTGTGTGTGTGTGCAGCTCTAACCTCAGCCTTGCATATGTGTGTGTCACACTAACCATGGGCTGTGTGTGCTGTGCAGTGGCACGGTTAGAGGTCCCAAGCCTGTTCTATTCATTCTATTTCTATGGGCATGAGAGGGTTCTCTCTCCTGGGGTCACGTGGTCCTCCTCGGGCTGCACTGTGGCCTGCCTGCATCCAGCTGTTTATTTTTCAAAGGGAAGAATGTGCGAGTCAGCCCAGCTCTAAACAGGGTGGTTTTACAAAGCTAACTTTAATAAGATGGCCGATGAGAGACAAGGAGGTAAAAGGGCCCGAGTGTGGTGTCTGTGTGTATGTGTGTCTGTGTGTCTGTGTATGCGCATATACCACCCAGGGTTCCGTGAAGCCCCCATCACACATACATTTTCACCCCACCTGGCAGAGAAGGACGTCAGTCACCCTCTCACCCCTTATCCCTCTGGTCTCTCTGCCCCCCCCCCGGTTGACATGCGCTGTATGTATATTTGGGTGGGTGCCCCCAACCTATGTACCACGGCTGTTAAAAGGGCTTTCATTTTTGCGGGTGCCCCTAACCTATATACCACGCAGTGGCGGATTTAGGTATAGGCGACATGGGCAGCCGCCCTGAGGCGCCCGCACGAAACCTTTTGAAATGGTGACATTCGATTGGTTTTCTATCGCTCATTTGCACGTCACGTCAATGATATCATGTCACCGTGTGGGACTGTGGGTCAATTAACCTTGTCGGAGTGGGCGCCCTGATTCTAGTTTGTGAGCTTGGCAGGCTACTGCCTGGGAAGGTCTCCCACTCAGAAGTACGAGATGGAGAGGGGGGCGGGGTTAGGTTGACCTCAGGTCTCCCCACTGAAAGCCTGAGGTAGGGGGAGCGAGGGAATCTATCAAATAGCGCACCCATAACTTTGTACAGTACGTATGCAATTAGTAAAATCAGCCACACTACGAAATGCTACCAAATAAATAAAGCACTGAAGGGGGTGTTCGCCCAGGGAGCCATACAAGCTAGAACTGCCACTGATACCACGGCTGTTAAAATGGCTTCCATGCAAAATACAGAGATGTCCCCTTCACTCTGCTACAGACGACACATGGCTTTCATAAAGTGCAAAAGTGTGTTGTGTGTGTTGGGTGCATGGATAGTGTTAATTGCAAACACCTGAACATCTTAAACTGACAGACTGAGTGACATGCTTGGCTTGAGCCTTATAGCTCCTAGGCTGACACTAGCCGAGTGTCATGGTCCTGCCTTTCACTGCAGTGACCCGTGTTTTGTCTAGACTTCTGGCCCCCCACATTGCATGACAAGGCATTTATATTTATTTGCAGACACACTCACACTTACACCCAGAATGACTACAGTCAATACCATAGATCCACATTCAAATAATGATACTAAAACAACTATTAAACCTTCATTATTAATTGGTAAGGCACAATTAATTAAATGTTATACCTGCAGGAGCCCATAGCTGGCGGTGGAGCAGCCTGCTGAGGGCTAAGCTCCTTGGTGAAGAGATAGCTGCAGAGACAGAATTACCTCACACACACACAGAAATGACTCAGTGTGTGCTGTGGTCGGAGAGAGTGTTAGGTTTCCGGTGGCGAGCGTGGGTGCTGAAGTGAGAGGGGCTCGACTTACAGAGCCGTGCAGAGATCGTTTCAGCCCCTCAAAGGACCCGGGACCGACAGACAGACTCACTGACTCACACACATACAGGGGGTTCTGATGTACACACACACATATACGCTGGTACGGAAACACGCACGCACGCAAGCACACACACTGCACGCACACAATCACACACACACACAGTCTGCAAGCATGCATACACACAGTGACATATACTAATCAAATATAGTACACAGTATGTGTGCGGGAACAGCAGCCAGGACCCACCAGATCAAGGATGGAGGGAGATGCCTTCAAAACCGGCCACTAGGAGCAACGGTGAGCACTATTACCATCAAGTAGGCTTGCGGCTTGCTAAGGCGTTGTGGATGGGGATGGAGGGCGGACGGGCGAAAGCCGCAAGCTCCGGCTCTGAGGATTGCAGGTCCTATTCCAGTGCTACACACTAGTTAAATGTTTTGGTTTTGACCCTATCCCAAACCTTAACCCTTAAATGAATTCATGCCTAAACGTAACCAACAAACGTTGAATACTGAAGTCAGACCATGAGAACATATTAAGAAAGCAGAGGACTCAACAAACCCCATTCTCATTGGCTGACATCCATCTGAAATATACACATCAGCTGGTCAATTAACTTAACAACCCTGGACAAAGATGGGCTAATTGTTAAGAGATGGTAAAAATGTGGTTAAGGGCTATTTGGTTACATTTAAGACTCACATTTTGGCTAAGAATGTACAAACACTGCTTTAGGGCTAAATAGAGAAAAAAAGAAGATCTACAAATAGATTCAGAATATATTCCGAAACCAGAGCAACCATAGTGAAACCACATTGATTACACAGTCATTTTGTATAATTAACTATAGAATAAAACCAAACATCTGAAATAATACAATAGCAACCTAATTACATGAAAATCATGAGTAATCACATTACTTTTACAAGACCAGGTTACTATAACACTCTATTCTACTCATTGAGATGATGTACATAGGAAGTAAAACAGTAGACTTTCTGCTTTGCCTCTCCTAATTGAGTACATACTGAACAGGCCTCCAACAACCAGCAGAGAGAAACAACAGTACGCAGCAGAGCCACCCGTGGACCTGGAATGTTTTTGAAGGTGCTCCAGAAATGACGGCATGTGAACGCTTTCACCTGTTCTGGAACCTCTGCCCTTCCCACGGGGTCAGTCGAAACCAGGCTGGCGACAGAGGAGACAAGAGCCATCCAACTACAGAAAGCAGCAAGAAAACCGCCCTGCACGCATGCGCACACACACACCCTTATGTTTTACTCTTCCTCAAAGCCAGAGGTTTTCTCAGTCATGGTGAATTAGGATCCCGTTCTGTACTTCACAAGTTCAGAGGAAAAGCTCTCGTGTCAACGATTAGATAAGTAACAATAACAACTTCAAGGGAACAGTCAGTCATGTTCACACATTATCAAACTGGGTCCTACAGTAGAGGAAACATGCATGGCAAATACTGAAACTTGAATTTCCCCCAAAAAAGGGAAATTCCAGGATTACTCATCAGTTACAATTAGAGAAATACATGAATAGCCGACGACTGTTCGGGTGTCTGTGTTTAATAATAATCTGACGGTGTGTGTGCCTATGTGTTTGTCTGTATCTCACAGACTATCAGGCCATGTAATATACACCACAAACATGGCCAAACTTGGCATATCGATGGAATGTCTATTAATGTGAGTAGGCCTCACTGGCACTGAGCAACCCTGGCCTGGCCATCCCAGAGACATTAGGAGGGTATTTATCACACACTCTCCCTCTGAGCCCCTCTCCCTAACCTTGTCCCAGTCTGGTCCCTCTGAGCCTCTCTCCCTAACCCTGTCCCAGTCTGGTCCCTCCGAGCCCCTCTCCCTAACCCTGTCCCAGTCTGGTCCCTCCGAGCCCCTCTCCCTAACCCTGTCCCAGTCTGGTCCCTCCGAGCCCCTCTCCCTAACCGTGTCCCAGTCTGGACCCTCTGAGCTTCTCTCCCTAACCCTGTCCCAGTCTGGTCCCTCTGAGCCCCTCTCCCTAACCCTGTCCCAGTCTGGTCCCTCTGAGATTCAGAGATATCTATCTAATAGAACTCAAAGGGTTTTCTTTCACGGACGCTTCTCTAATGTCAAACATGTAAAGTGTGGTGTACCGCAGGGCAGCTCTCTAGCCCCTTTACTCTTATTTTTTTTTACCAATGACCTGCAGCTAGCACTAAACAAAGCCTGTGTGTCCATGTATGCTGATGATTCAACAATATATGCATCAGCAACCACAGCTAAATGAAGTCACTGAAACGCTTAAGAAAGAGTTGCAATTTTGGAATGCGTGGTCAGTAATAAACTGGTTTGAATATGACTAAAACTAAGAGCAGTTTACCTTAGATTGTAAACTGTCATGGTCAAAACATATAGATTCAATGGTTGATGGGGATCGGTCTGTAATAAAGATATGCTCTGCTTTTTTGACACCACATTCCAAAAAGCAAGTTCTGCAGGTTCTAGTTTTGTCTTATCTTGATTATTGTCCAGTTGTGCGGTCGAGTGCTGCAATGAAAGACCTAGTTAAGCTGCAGCTGGTCCAGAACAGAGGTATGTCTTGCTCTTCATTGTAATCAGACGGCTGATATAAATACTATACATGCCAGTATCTCTTGGTTAAGAGTTGAGGAGAGACTGACTGCATCACTTCTTCTTTTTATAAGAAACATTAATGTGTTGAAAATCCCAAATAGTTTTCAGAGTCAACGTACCCATGGCTCTGACACATACACTTATCCCACCAGACATGCCACCAGGGGTCTGTTCACAGTCTCCAAATCCAGAAGAAATTCCAGAAAGTTTACAGTATTATATAGAGCCATTATTGCATGGAACTCTGTACCATCTCATATTACTCAAAAGAACAGCAAAACTGGTTTCCAAAAACAGATAAAGCAACACCTCACGGCACAACGCCTTTCCCCTATTTGACCTAGAGAGTTTGTGGGTATATATTGGTATTGATATCTACGCTACGTGTGCCTTTTTGCATTTATTTTTTAATTGATGTAGTTCTGTCCTGTTCTTCTCTATTCATGTTCTGTATTATGTCATGTTTTATGTGGACCCCAGGAAGAGTAGCTGCTGCTTTTGCAACAGGTAATTAGGATCCTAATCTAATGCCTACAGGCTTAACTACACCAATCCTTTACACTGAATACACACCTCCGGGAAACTTGATGTTGTCAACCACTGTCAAAATCACCTGGTGGTAGAGAGAGCTCAACGCTCTCTTCTGGATTCCTTCTACACATAGCCAACCCAGCATTAATCGACGCTAGTGTAAAACGGTCCAGCATGTGTGTGAGTGCATATGTCTGTGTGAGTGTGTTTGAATACATGTGACGTTCATGTGACGTTCATGTGATGTTCATGTGTTGCGTGCATAGAGGCTTTGTTGAACATGATCTAACCACGAGCCAATAGCAGAGAAGAAAGAGACGTACCTGGTGGGCAGGAACACTCTTGTGGGATGTCTCTCGCCATGCGCAGCTTGGGCATCACTTCACTCAGTCTCTGGAGAGAGAGAGAGAGAGAGAGAGAGAGGGACAGACAGAGAGAAACAGAAAGAGAGAGTGAGGTTCTGAAACAATGCAAACTTTATGTAGAAACATTCATATATCAGACTTCTAGGGGAAAGTGAAGCCCAGGATTGAGGATTACTGCACATTCCAGTTGGTTTGACTTAAGCCAGTTGATAGTTCTCCCTCACTCTACATTTGGCAAATCTGACCCTAAGTCTATCCTCCTGATTCCTGCTTACAAGCAAAAACTAAAGCAGGAAGCACCAGTGACTCGGGTCAATAAAAAGTGGCCAGATGAAGCAGATGCTCAACTACAGGACTGTTTTGCTATCACGGACTGGAATATGTTCCGGGATTTCTCCGGTGGCATTGAGGAGTATACCACATCAGTCACCGGCTTCATCAATAAGTGCATTGATGACGTCATACCCACAGTGACCGTACGTACATACCCCAACCAGAAGCCATGGATTACAGGCAACATCCGCACTGAGCTAAAGGGTAGAGCTGCCGGTTTCAAGGAGCGGAACTCTAGCTTATAAGAAATCTCGCTACGCCCTCCGACGAACCATCAAACAGGCAAAGCTTCAATGCAAGACTAAGATTGAATCATATTACACCGGCTCCGACGCTCGTTGGATGTGGCAGGGCTTGCAAACTATTCCAGACTACAAAGGGAAGCACAGCCGCGAGCTGCCCAGTTACACGAGCCTACCAGACAAGCTAAATCATTTCTATGCTCGCGTCGAGGCAAGTAACACTGAAACATGCATGAGAGCATCAGCTGTCCTGGGTGACAGTATGATCACACTCTCTGTAGCCGATTTGAGTAAGACCTTTAAACAGATCAACATTCACAAGACCACAGGGCAAAATGTATTACCAGGATGTGTACTCCGAGCATGACCAACTGGCAAGTGTCTTCACTGACATTTTCAACCTGTCCCTGACCGTAATACCAACATGTTTCAAGCAGTCCACCACAGTCCCTGTGCCCAAGAACACTAAGGTAACCTGCCTAAATGATTACCGACCCTTGGCATTCATGTCTGTAGCAATGAAGTGCTTTGAAAGGCTGGTCATGGCTCACATCAACACCATTATCCCAGAAACCCAAGACCCACTCCAATTCGCATACTCCCCCAACAGATCCACAGATGACACAATCTCAATCGCACTCCACACTGCCCTTTCCCACCTGGACTAAAGGAACACCTACGTTAGAAAGCTATTAGTTTACTACAGCTCAGCGTTCAACACCATAGCGCACTCAAATCTCATCACTAAGCTAAGGACCCTGGGACTAGACACCTCCCTCAGCAACTAGATCCTGGACTTCCTGACGGGCCGCCCCCAAGTGGTAAGGGTAGGTAACAACACATCTGCCATGCTGAACCTCGACACGGGGGCCCCTCAGGGGTGCGTGCTCAGTCCCCTCCTGTACTCCCTGTTCACCAATGACTGCATGGCCAGGCATAACTTCAACACAATCATCAAGTTTTCTGATGACACAACAGTAGTAGGCCTGATCCCCTACAACAATGAGACAGCCTATAGGGAGGAGGTCAGAGACCTGGCCGTGTGGTGCCAGGACAACAATCTCTCCCTCAACGTGATCAAGACAAAGGAGATGATTGTGGACTACAGGAAAAGGAGGACCGAGCACGCCCCCATTCTCATCAATGGGGCTCTAGAGGAGCAGGTTGAGAGCTTCAAGTTCCTTGGTGTCCACATCACCAACAAACTATCATGGTCCAAACACACTAAGACAGTTGTGAAAAGGGCACAACAAAGCCTATTCCCCCTCAGGAGACTGAAAAGTTTTGGCATGGGTCCCCAGATCTTCAAAAGGTTCTACAGCTGCACCATCGAGCACATTGTGACTGGTTGCATCACTGCCTGGTATGGCAACTGCTCGGCCTCCGACTGCAAGGCTCTACAGAGGGTAATGCGTACGGCCCAGTACATCACTGGGACCAAGGTTCCTCCCATCCAGGATCTCTATACCAGGCGGTGTCAGACGAGGGCCCTAAAAATTGCCAAAGACTTCAACCGCCCTAGTTATAGACTGTTCTCTCTGCTACCGCAAGGAAAGAGGTACAAGAGCGCCAAGTCTAGGTCCAAAAGGCTTCTTTACAGCTTCTACCCCCAAGCCACAAGACTCATGAACAGCTAATCAAAGGGCTACCCAGACTATTTGCATTGCCTCCCTCTTTTATGTTGCTGCTACTCTCTGTTTATTATCTATGCATAGTCACTTTAACTCTACCTACAGTTACATATTACCTCAATTACCTAGACTAACCGGTGCCCCAGGCACAATGACTCTGTACCAGTACCCCCTGTATGTAGCCTCACTGTTGTTATATTACTGCTGCTATTTTATTTTCTAATTTTTACTTATGAATTTTTTTACTTAACACTTATTTTTCTTAAAACTGCATTGTTGGTTAAGGGCTTGTAAGTAAGAATTTCATTGTATTCGGCGCATGTGACAAATAAAAATGTATTTTATTTGATTCGTTACAAGAAGACCAAATAAAGCCACCGCTATTCAATGTGCAACCCTAGTGAATAATGTGGCACATAATATGTGGACAAATCATGTTATGACTTAAGAAAGAACATGAATCTCTTCAGGCATCTATCATTGTATAACGCCTTGGTAATATGAATATAATCAAATAAAGTATAAAGTTAAGGTAATTACATAATGATACTTTTAACAGTTCAGGTAAGTAATGGATGTAACATTTAAAACATCACCAGGTTTTCAATGACCTGTCCTTATTCAGTTATCAAGAGGCAACTTTTTGAGAGATCTATCTAACAGCTTTTTCCAAAGAGATGTGGTGAAAAAGACTACTGTCATAGCACACAGACAGGCAGTAGGTATCTGCAAGCTTTACACCAGTTATCTTTTATCAGGCAATAACTGACAGAAGGAATCCCTCACATAGCAGCGCCTTGATCAATACAGTCCGTCGTCTGAGGAATCGATATCAGTCATGTTACTGTCATTGCGCGCAACATTACGCACCGCATTTGGAAAAACTGTATGGATACAAGCAGGAAACTCATGAATCAAAATCAATAGGAATACACTTTGATATGTTCACTGTTACATTTGAAATGTCCCCAAACAACGGTGTGTAGCCTACCTCTTGCAGTAGCGTATCGATAGTTCTCCTCGGCGTCGGTATTACAGTCCCATCCTCGCTCATGAAGGCGCTCTCCGGCGGGTTGAACACTGTGTTTTTCTCCATCTCTAGCGCATGCAGTCGGTTCTCCAGTTGGTAAGTCTTTAAGCTCATGAGCAGGCACACGGCTATGGAGCTCACGGACAACATGAAACACACCACGGTAGGGAACCCCACCAGACAGCGCATGAGAAGGGACCTGGGCACGCATGGACGGAGCGCTGCCTTGCTCTCCCGGTTATCCACTGTTGAATCCATAACTTTAACTCCCAGTTAGAAAACAAATGCTATTGGGGAATTTATCAATATGCGCATTTAGTAACTGCACTCTGTCAAACGTTGTAGTGTACTGGTGCTGCACATTCAACTCACCCTAACACTGCACCTGGTTCAAAGCGGTGTTAACCGAAATTAGCCTTGGAACAACAGCCTGAAATGTTAAGCGTGTTTCGCGTGGCTTGCATATGGCAGATCCAGATGGTAGCAATCTGGATTCAGACCAGAGAAGTTGCGTCCTCGATCCCAGGTCTTTCGTTCCTCTGCTAGAGTGGATAGATGAGATGGGCAATTAGGCAACAGTCACATTCGGCTAGTTGAGATGCGCCCGCCCTGTGGACCACGTGGGGATGCAGTCTACAGAGGAAGATAATCAACTCAGCAAAAAAAGAAACGTCCCTTTTTCAGTACCCTGTCTATCAAAGATAATCCAAATAACTTCACATATCTTCATTGTAAAGGGTTTAAACACTGTTTCCCATGCTTGTTCAATGAACCATAAACAATTAATGAACATCCCCCTTGTGGAATGTTGTTAAAGACAGTAACAGATTATAGATGGTAGGCAATTAAGGTCACAGTTATGAAAACTTAGGACACTAAAGAGGCATTTCTACTGACTCTGAAAAACACCAAAAAAAGATGCCCAGGGTCCCTGCTCATCTGCGTGAATGTGTCTTAGGCATGCTGCAAGGATGCATGAGGACTGCAGATGTGGCCAGGGCAATACATTGCAATGTACGTACTGTGAGACGCCTAAGACGGCACTACAGGGAGACAGGACTGACAGCTGATCACCCTCACAGTGGCAGACCACGTGTAACAACACCTGCACAGGGTCGGTACATCTGAACATCACACCTGCGGGACAGGTACAGGATAGCAACAACAACTGCCCAAGTTACACCAGGAACGCACAATCCCTCCATCAGTGCTCAGACTGTCCGCAATAAACTGAGAGAGGCTGGACTGACGGCTTGTAGGCCTGTTGTAAGGCAGGTCCTCACCAGACATCACCGGCAACAACGTTGCCTATGGGCACAAACCCACCGTCGCTGGACCAGACAGGACTGGCAAAAAGTGCTCTTCACTGACGAGTCGCGGTTTTGTCTCACCGAGGGTGATGGTCAGATTTACGTTTATCGTCGAAGGAATGAGCGTTACACTGAGGCCTGTACTCTGGAGGGGGATCGATTTGGAGGTGGAGGGTCCATCATGGTCTGGGGCGGTGTGTCGCAGCATCATCGGACTGAGCTTGTTGTCATTGCAGGCAATCTCAACGCTGTGCATTACAGGGAAGACATCCTCCTCCCTCATGTGGTACCCTTCCTGCAGGCTCATCCTGACATGACCCACCAACATGACAATGCCACCAGCCATACTGCTCGTTCTGTGAGTGATTTCAGTGAGTTCTGTGAGTGATTTCAGGAATGTCAGTGTTCTGCCATGGCCAGCGAAGAGCCCGGATCTCAATCCCATTGAGCACGTCTGGGACCTGTGAGATCGAAGGGTGAGGTCCATTCCCCCCAGAAATGTCTGGGGACTTGCAGTTGCCTTGGTGGAAGAGTGGGGTAACATCGCTCAGCAAGAACTGGCAAATCTGGTGCAGTCCAGAGGAGGAGATTCACTGCAGTACCCAATGCAACTGGTGGCCACACCAGACTGTTACTTTTGATTTTGACCCCCTTTGTTCAGGGACACATTATTCCATTTCTGTTAGTCACATGTCTGTGGAACTTGTTCAGTTTATGTCTCAGTTCTTGAATCTTGTTATGTTCATACAAATATTTAAACATGTTAAGTTTGCTGAAAATAAACGCAGTTGACAGTGAGAGGATGTTTCTTTTTTTGCTTAGTTTATATGCGGTCAGCGAAGATATAATGTGCAGACTATAACCGTGCACATGTCACTTTTTGGGGATTCAATCCCTGGCAATCAACATTGTCCATTTTATTTGAGGGGTTTGGGACTTGAATTTCAACCTCCAAATTATATTTGTCCCTATAGCCGTAATTTGTTCATCTGTTTTCTGTTCTCGTTGTTGAAATCAAATAAATGTAATAATATATATGCATGTGACCTGTCAACTACACATCGGATGCTGACAGGATAAGATTATTACTGTAGTCGACTCGAGGATACTTAGGCCTAGGCTACTCTTCAAGTTATCCAACAAAGTACCAGGTTTTCAGAGAAAATGTCATAGGCAGGCAATGAGTTTGTCGAGGATTGTGCTACAAACAGAAATTGGAAGAAGATAAGCTCTCTACTGCCACCTACTGCTCATCATAGCTGCAACACCAAGCTCACACCCTTTACATTATAGACGTTCAAGGAAACCAGGGTAACATTTAAACGGAACAAAAATATAAACGCAACATGTAAAGTGTTGGTCTCATGTTCCATGAGTTGAAATGAAAGATCCCAGAAAGATTCCTTATGCACAAAAAGGTTATTTCTCTCAAATATTGTGCACATTTGTTTACAGCCCTCTTAGTGAGCCTTTTTACATTGCCAAGATCATCCATACACCTCACAAGTGTGAAATGTCAAGAAGATGATTAAACAGCATGATCATTACACAGCTGCACCTTCTTCTGAGGACAATAAAAGGCCACTCTAAAATGTGCAGTTTTGTCACACAACACAATGCCACAGATGTCTCTGTGTCTCACATTTTGAGGGAGAGTGCAATTGGCATGCGGACTGCAGAAATGTACACCAGAGCTGCTGCCGGATAATCTAATGTTAATTTCTCTTCCATAAGCCAACTCCAACGTCGTTTTTGAGACTTTGGAAGTACGTCCAACCGACCTCACAACCGAAGACCACATGTATGGCGTTAAGTGGGCGATCGGTTTGCTGATGTCCACGTTGTGAACAGAGTGCCCCATGGTGGTGGGATTATGATATAGGCAGGCATAAGCTACGGACAACAAACACAATTGCATTTTATCAATGGTAATTTGAATGCACAGAGATACAGTGAGGATATCCTGAGGTCCGTTGTCGTGCCATTCATCCACTGCCATCACCTCATGTTTCAGCATGATAATGCATGGACCCATGTCACAAGGATCTGTTAACAATTCATAGAAGCTGAAAATGTCCAAGTTCTTCCATGGCCTGAATATTCACCAGACATCTCACCCATTGAGCATGTTTGGGATGCTCTGAATCGACGTGTACGACGTGTGTATCGACGTGTGCTCCAGTTCCCCCTAATATCCAGTAATTTAGCACAGACATTGACAAGGAGTGGGACAACCCTTGACAGGGCACAATCAACAGCCTGATCAACTCTATGTGATGGAGATGTGCCGTGCTGCATGAGGAAAATAGTGGTCACACCAGATACTGACAAGTATTCTGATCCACGCCACTGTCTTTTTTATTTCAGGTATCTGTGACCAACAGATTAATATCTGTATCCCATTCATGTGAAATCCATAGATCAGGGCCTAAGGAATTGATTTAAATCGATTGATTTCCTTATATGAACTGAAATTGTAGCATGTTGCGTTTTCTAACGTTGCAGATAGAAATGCCATGAATAGACCTGAATGGTGTAAGCACAGGAGTGGAATAAGCACACATCCCTGAGGGGCCCGCTTGTTGAGGATCAGCATGGCAGATGTGTTGTATCCTACCCTTATCACTTGGGGGTGGCCCGTCAGGAAGTCCAGGATCTAGTTGCTGAGGGAGGTGTTTAGTCCTAGGGCCCTAAGCTTAGTGATGGGCCTTGAGGGCACTATAGTGTTGAACGCTGAGCAGTAGTCAATTCTCACATAGGTGTTCCTTTTGTCCAGGTGAGAAAGGGCAGTGTTGAATGCAATAGAGATGGCATCATCTGTGGATCTGTTGTGGTGGTATGCAAATTGTAATGGGTCTTGGGTGTCTGGGATGATGGTGTTGATGTGAGCCATGACCAGCCTTTCAAAGCCCTTCATGACTATGAGTCCTACGGTCGGTAGTCATTTAGCAGGTTACCTTGGTGTTCTTGGGCACAGGGACTATGGGGTTCTGCATGGAAAAATGCAGGTATTACAGACTCGGCCAGGCACAGGTTTAAAATGTCAGTGAAGACACTTGCCAGTTGGTCAGCGCATGCTCGGAGTGCACGTCCTGGTAATTTGCTTGTTTGATGGTTCATCTGAGGGCATAGCGGGATTTCTTATCAGCGTCCAGGTTAGAGTCCCGCTCGTTGAAAGCGACAGCTCTACCCTTTAGCTCAGTGCGGATGTTTCCTGTATGCCATGGCTTCTGGTTGGGGTATGGATGTACGGTCACTGTGAAGACGAAATCATCGCTGCATGTATTGATGAAGCCAGTGACTGAGGTGATATACTCCTCAATGCCATTGGATGAATCCCAGAACATATTCCAGTCTGTGCTGCAAAACAGTCCTGTAGTGTTGCATCCGCGTCATCTGACCACTTCCGTATTGAGAGAGTCACTGGTACTTCCTGCTTTAGTTTTTGCTTGTAAGCAGGAATCAGGAGGATATAATGGTCAGATTTGCCAAATGGAGCGCGAGGGAGAGCTTTGTACAAGTCTCTGATTGAAGTAAAGGCGGTCTAGAGTTTTTTCCCCTCTTGTTGCACATGCAACATGCTGATAGAAATTCAAAGTCTATAGGCTACTTTGAAAAAAAGGTAAGACATGCCTTGTAATATGAATTACAACATCCAGGTTTCAAACAAGTAACAGGAAAAATATAGCAATGCTAATGATAGGCCTAACCATCTCCCTAACCATCTTCTGGTAAAGGCTTTCCCAAAACCCTTTTCTATTAAATGTTAACTAACTACAAAGTAGCCTATGCCTACCAGGCTGCATGATTATTTGCACCAGTCCAGTGACTATTTCTTTTGCAGACTACAGCTTGTTTGCTACAGGAACACAGCTAACCAAACAGTGCTAGGTGCCTGCACACTTGAATTAAAGGGCAACTACACACAAGTCAAGATTTTTGGGATTTTTCCCAGACCTCAAAAATCGTCTCCTGATGTGGTTGAAGGATTGTTATGGACAGAACATACAATTTAGTTGTTTTTCCTATTACAAAAATTGCACATTTTAGAGTGAAAAGGCAGAAACCCTAGTTATTGGGCTGAACACAAACCATGAATAAGGCAGACATACAGTGGCAAGACAAAGTGTGTGAACCCTTTGGAATTACCTGGATTTCAGCATAAATAGGTCCTCAAATTTGATCTGATCTTCATCTAAGTCACAACAATAGACAAACAGTCCTCTTACACTAATAACACAAACAATTATACGTTGTCATGTCTTTATTGAACACACTGTGTAAACATTCAGAGCGCAGGGTGGGAAAAGTATGTGAACCCTTGGATTTAATACTGGTTGACCCTCCTTTGCCAGCAATAACCTCAACCAAATGTTTTCTGTCAATGCGGATCCGACCTGCACAACAGTTAGGAGAAATTTTTGACCATTCAGCTTTACAAAACTGTTTCAGTTCAGCAATATTCTTAGGGTGTCTGGTGTGAACCAACCGAGGTCATACCACAGCATTTTAAAATCAGGTTGAGGTCAGGACTCTGACTGGGCCACTCCAGAAGGCATATTTTTTGGGGTTGTTGATTTACTTCTGTGTTTTTGGTTGTTGTCCTGTTGAAGCTCAGAACTTGGATGATGCAATTGAAGGACAGATAGCCTTACATTCTCCTGCAAAATGTCTTGATAAACTTGGGAATTCATTTTTCTGTCGATGATAGCAAGCTATCCAGGCCCCGAGTCAACAAAACAGCCCCAAACCATGATGCTCCCTCCACCATACTTTACAGTTGGGATGAGGTTTTGATGTTGGTGTGCTGTGCCTTTTTTTCCCTCCACATAGTGTTGTGTGTTCCTTCCAAACAACTCAACTTTAGTTTAATCTGTCCACAGAATATTTTGCCTGTAGCGCTGTGGAACATCCAGGTGCTCTATTGCGAACTTCAGACGTGCAGCAATGTTTTTTTTGGACCGCAGTGGCTTCTTCCGTGGTATCCTTCCATAAACACCATTCTTGTTTAGTATTTTACGTATCGTAGACTCGTCAATACACATGTTAGCACGTTCCTGAGATTTCTGTAAGTCTTTAGCTGACACTCTTAGGATTCTGCTTAACCTCATTGAGCATTCTGCGCTGTGCTCTTGCAGTCATCTCTGCAGGATGGCCACTCCTAGGCAGAGTAACAACAATGCTGAACTTTCTCCAGTCACAGACAGTTTGTCTTACCGTGGACTGATGAAGATCAAGGCTTTTAGAGATACTTTTGTAACCCTTTCCAGCTTTATGCAAGTCAACAATTCCTAATCTTAGTTAGGTCTTCTGCGATCTCTTCTGTTCAAGGCATGGTTCACATCCAACAATGCTTCATGTGAATAGTAAACTCAACATTTGTGTGTTTTTTTATAGGGCAGGGCAGCTCTAACCAACATCTCCAATCTCATCTACGTGATTGGACTCCAGGTTAGCTGACTCCTGACTCCAATTAGCTTTTGGAAAAGTCATTAGCCTTGGGGTTCACATACTTCTTCCAACATATACTGTGATTGTTTAAAATATGTATTCAATATAGACGAGAAAAATACAATAATTTGTGTGTTATTAGTTTAAGCATATTGTGCTTGTCTATTGTTGTGACTAAGATGAAGATCAGATCAAATTTTATGACTAATTTATGCAGTAATCCAGGTAATTCCAAAAGTTTCATATACTTTTTCTTGTCACTGTATACACCACTGGAGGTTGGTGGCCCCTTAATTGGGGAGGACGGGCTCGTGGCAATGACGAACAGAATCAGTGGAATGGCATCAAATACATTAAACACATGGTTTCCAGGTTTTTGATGCCAATCGATTTGCGCTGCTCCGGCCATTATTATGAGTCGTTCTCCCCTCAGCAGCCTCCACTGCTATACACTGAACAAACATAAAAACACAACATACAACCATTTCAAAGATTTTACCGAGTTACAGTTCATATAAGGAAATCAATCAATTTAAATTAATTCATTAGGCCCTGACCTATGGATTTCACATGACTGGTATACAGATATGCATCTGTTGGTCACAGATACAGTACCTTTAAAAAAAGGCATGGCCGTGGATCAGAAAACCAGTCAGTATCTGGTGTGACCACCTTTTTCCTCGTTCATCGCGACACATCTCCTTCGCATAGAGTTGATCAGGCTTTTGATTGCGCCCTGTGGAGTGTTGTCCCACTCCTCTTCCATGGCTGTACGAAGTTGCT
The DNA here is from genome assembly GCF_023373465.1 of Oncorhynchus keta. Classification (NCBI taxonomy): domain Eukaryota; kingdom Metazoa; phylum Chordata; class Actinopteri; order Salmoniformes; family Salmonidae; genus Oncorhynchus; species Oncorhynchus keta. The sequence goes on from NC_068450.1 coordinate 28,604,734, forward strand.
GGATATTGGCAGGAACTGGAACATGGTGTCGTGCACATCGATCCAGAGCATCCCAAACAAGTACAATGGGTGACATGTCTGGTGAGTATGCAGTTCATGGAGGAACGGTGACATTTTCATCTTCCAGGAATTGTGTACAGATCCTTGCAACAGGATGTCCTGCTGAAACATGTGGTGATGGCGGCGGGTGAACGGCACGACAACGGGCCTCAGGATCTCGTCATGGTTTCTCTGTGCATTCAAATTGCCATTGATAAAAAGCAATTGTGTTTGTTATCTGTTACTTATTCCTGCCCATACCATAACCCCACCATGAGGCAGTTTACAACGTTGACATCAGCAAACTCCTCACCCACACGCTGTCCACCATCTGCCCGGTAGTTGAAACCACTTTTCTGTGCCAGGGCCATTGAAGGCGAGCATTTGCCCACTGAAGTTACAATGCCGAACTACAGTCAGGTCAAGACTCTGGTGAGGACGACGAGCAAGCAGATGAGCTTCTCTGAGACGGTTTCTGAGTTTGTGCAATAATTGTTCGGTTTTGTAAACCCAGTTACATCAGCTGTTCTGGTGGCTGGTCTCAGACGATCCCACAGGTGAAGAAGCGGATGTGGAGGTCCTGGCCCGGTTACATGTGGTCTGTGGTTGTGAGGCCGGTTGGATGTACCGCAAAATTCTTTAAAACGACATTGGAAGGGGCTTATTGGAAAAAAATAACATGAAATTATATGGCAACAGCTCTGGTGGACATTGCTGCAGTCAGCATGCCAACTGCAATCACCCCCAAAACATGAGACATCTGTGGCATTGTGTTGTGACATAACTGCGTTTTTATTGACCAATGCAAACACACAGCGATATTCCAAAAGTTACAAATCCAGTCATACTGAAAAAAGAGACTTGGGGGAAAACCTCAGGGCAGTCAGACAAAAAACATTTACAACATTTGCTTTGATTAATCGCAAATTCTCAATTTGCTCAAATTAAGGTGAAATGTAAGATTTTTTTTATACAAAAACATTACAAGAATATTGACATCTTGATTTTGCCTAACAGTTAGCAGAATTAGGTAAATTGAAAAAGCACACTTTCTTTAACCTCAATGTCAACTAGTTTTGAGCTGAATAGGTTATGTATTTGGGATGTTTTCAGTATCTTTGGAAAGCATTTAGGCAATGCGATAAATCGCAATTAAAAAAACAACGTTAACTGGAGCTAACTGATTAAGTCTGACAGCCCATAGAATAACGCACCAGCTTCATCAGTGAACCTGGTTGCTACAACGATACAACTCGCAATACATTAACACTAACTAGCATGACAGCAATGGACAAAAGCCACGTGGGCGGACTGATACAGCCAGAGGTAAACGATCTCTCTCGGAGAGTCAATGTAGGGCTATGGCGATCGTCAATCATCACAGTTGTCATGGTGATGGTCATGGCCACAACGGTTGTGATGATTGTCACGATGATAGGCAGGGTCAGGTTGGGGTCCACGCTGGGGTTAAAGGTCATTTCCTGGTGGCCTTGCGTAGGCAGGTGAAGAAGGGGTGTCTGAGAGCCTGGTCCAGGGAGAGGCGTTTAGCTGGGTCGTACTCCAGCATCTTCTGGATCAGGTCAAACAGCTGGTCGTGGTCCAAGCTCTGGACCATCATGTATTGCTGAGGGGACAGCGGGGGGATGGAAGAGGTGGAGGAGAGGAGATGGTCAAATTTATTGATATCAATGACCACAACAACACTGATTCAGACGTCTTTATATCACAGGTATCTATAGGGCCAGTTCCATTAAATGAATTGAGGAAACAGAATAGGTTGGCCATATTGCTGGAGGCCCTCCTTACCTTGAGTGGTTTGCAGTGTTTCCTCACGTATCTCCCAGAGGAGCTGAGTGCATCCCAGTCCAGCTGGTACCGATGGACATACCGCCGCTTCTTGGTTTTCTGCAGGAGATGTACCGGTATGGGGCCCAGGACCCTCTCCATCATAGCCAGGTGTTCTTTACTGTCGTGGGTCTGGAGGAGAGAACACAAGAGCCACAGAGAGGAGTCTAATGTTACACCCAGGACACAGTGAGCCAGAGTTTTTTCTGGATCAAAATAGGGCTTAGGTGGTGGGTGTGGTGGCAAATTTGAAAGCTCTATTGGCCGCAATAACAAAATGTTGCTGTTCTAAAACTAATTTCCTGCAATTCCACACATTTGCGGTTTCAAAGCTAATTTCCAGTAAATCTACACATTTTGCCATGGCTTATGCCGTGTTCTTATGCTATCTGAGTGTCTTAAACCCTATAACAAAATCAATGGGGGCCCCATGCCATGACAAAATAGCCCTGAAGGGATCATTTTTTAAATTTTAGATTCTCGCTGACTGTGTAGCTTTTATTTAAGCAATTAATAGTTCTCAAATATGATCTTATTTTTAAAATATATATATTTTCCACATACATTATCTGGTTTTAGTCGTTTCAAGTTTACACTGAAAATGTCTTTCCATACAAATTATGATTATTATATAAAAAAAAAATGTATGGACTTAGGCGACCCTTAACACTTACCTTTTCTATGCAGGAAAACCCCTGTGATCTACCTATGCATAGAACAGCTTGAGATGAATACATGATTCAGAAGGTATTATTAGTATGATGATACTGTGGATAGCCGACAGTCCCCCACCTGGAAGAGAGTTGATCCCAGGTAGTACTCTATGAGGATACAGCCCAGACTCCACACGTCACAGGCATGGTCCCAGCCCAGATCTACACAGAGAGAGAAGCATTACAGCCCAGACTACAGATCTACACAGAGGGAGACGCATTACAGCCCAGACTCCACAAATCTACACAGAGGGAGAAGCATTACAGCCCAGACTCCACAGATCTACACAGAGAGAGAAGCATTACAGCCCAGACTCTACAAATCTACACAGAGGGAGACGCATTACAGCCCAGACTCCACAAATCTACACAGAGGGAGAAGCATTACAGCCCAGACTCCACAGATCTACACAGAGTGAAGCATTACAGCCCAGACTCCACACGTCACAGGCATGGTCCCAGCCCAGATCTACACAGAGGGAGAAGCATTACAGCCCAGACTCCACAGATCTACACAGAGAGTGAAGCATTACAGCCCAGACTCCACACGTCACAGGCATGGTCCCAGCCCAGATCTACACAGAGGGAGAAGCATTACAGCCCAGACTCCACAGATCTACACAGAGAGTGAAGCATTACAGCCCAGACTCCACAGATCTACACAAAGGGAGAAGCATTACAACCCAGACTCCACAGATCTACACAGAGGGAGAAGCATTACAACCCAGACTCCACAGATCTACACAGAGGGAGAAGCATTACAGCCCAGACTCCACAGATCTACACAGAGGGAGAAGCATTACAGCCCAGACTCCACAGATCTACACAGAGAGTGAAGCATTACAGCCCAGACTCCACAGAGGGAGAAGCATTACAACCCAGACTCCACAGATCTACACAGAGAGAGAAGCATTACAACCCAGACTCCACAGATCTACACAGAGAGAGAAGCATTACAACCCAGACTCCACAGATCTACACAGAGAGAAAAGCATTACAACCCAGACTCCACAGATCTACACAGAGAGAAAAGCATTACAGCCCAGACTCCACAGAGAGAGAAGCATTACAGCCCAGACTCCACAGATCTACACAGAGAGAGAAGCATTACAACCCAGACTCCACAGATCTACACAGAGAGAAAAGCATTACAGCCCAGACTCCACAGAGAGAGAAGCATTACAGCCCAGACTCCACAGATCTACACAGAGAGAGAAGCATTACAACCCAGACTCCACAGATCTACACAGAGAGAGAAGCGTGACATCAGCAACAGAGAAACAGGGATGCAGCCCAAATGGTTCCCTATGCCACCTGGATGCAGTCTAGGTCTGAGTAATGTCGCAGTCTGATGAAAACCCTGGAACTCTGTTATTCCTCATTTTCAGTTTTGTACATTTAATGAAATCAGTAACTCCCCTTAATGTACTCTAAACATTTCAGGACTCTAAGACCAAGAAAATGTATTACAAATAGCTTCTGAAGTTTTTAATTGTTTCTGTTTTGAAGATTAAGTTTTCATCAGACAACAACGATAAGCAGCATTATCACATAACATCAGTAATATCATGAATTAGCATTGAGGAAGTATGTGTCTTACCCAGAATGACCTCTGGAGCGCGGTAGTGGCGTGTGGACACTACGGAGGTGTGGTGGTTGTGTTCATATGTGGCGTTGCCAAAATCAACCACCTTCACATCCGGGTTCTTCAACGTCCTCTCGTCGCGCTTCTGTAGGGCAGATATGAGTCATGACAAATATTCATTTGATTGAGTCAGACAGCACACAAATTCAAAAAGGGGTGACAACCAAATCAGTCAACTTCACAGTTCATTCATGGTGAGTGTTTTGTCAGCACAGATCAATGTGGCAGGTAACAGACTCGTACCATTTTGGCGTTGTACTTGATGTCGTACTCTGAGTCCACAAACAGAATGTTCTCGGGCTTCAGGTCAGTGTGTGTCAGCTTGTTCTTATGCATGACTGAAACAAACAGCAGCCACAGAGAACATTGTCAACACAGGCAGGAGAGTAGACAACCCTTTGTTCTATTACACCACAATGGAATATACTCTGAAGTCCCCACTATAACCCAACAGCTTTTCATGTAGTGTATGTCTCCTAAACGGTGACTTATCCCCCCCCAAAATTAAATACTTAGTAGTGCACTAGATTGAGAATAGGGTTCCATTTGGGAAACACACAATAACCTTTAAGTTGAGACATGTAGCATTGCTCTTATCCAGTGTTGGTGGTGCTTACTACCACAGAAATCCAATGAAATGACTATTCCAGCATGTTATAAAGTGTAATTGTATGGTAACTACTCACATCGTACGGCCCTGATGATCTGATAGGCCATGATCCTGATGTGTTCTACTGGGAATGGCTGGAAGTTGTTCTCCTTCAGGTAGTCATAGGTACTGAGCCCCAGCAGCTCAAACGATATACACACGTGACCGTGGTGGTCGAACCAGTCCAGCATCCTCACACATCCACTGAGACGGCAGAGGGGAGAGAGAGGGGAGGAAAGAAAGAAGAGGGATTTACATTTCAGTAATATAGCAGAATCTTATTCAGAGCCAATCACAGTTAGTGGATTATGTAGCTAGGCAAGACAAAACAATGGTGTCTGATATTGATGACACACCGATCATTAAAGTGGGATATTTAAGTTACAATCCATAATTAAAGTGTACGCCTGGCAGATAACCAACTACTTGTATGCGAGACTGCACATCATCCTCGTAATGGAAAGTCTACATGATTTCTGTTTATGTATGGGGCTTGTTCTAATAACATGTCGTGACTTACTATCTCCGGTCACAGTCCAGAGAGTTCATCTGCTCCAGCACCTCCACCTCAGCCATTGCTGCTTCGCGGTACCGGTCAATGTTTTTAATGATCTTCAGTGCCACACGAGAACCAATTCTGAAATCACAGACGAGACACACATATCTAACTGTGAAAGAGATTGAGGCTTTCAGATTAGAACGACAGAGAGAAACAGAGATATTAAGTTTGAGAGCACACTGTAGGTATACAATAGATAGCCCTATTTGGTAAAAGACCAGGTCCATATTATGGCAAGAACAGCTCAAATGAGCAAAGCGAAACGACAGTCCATCATTACTTTAAGACATGAAGGTCAGTCAATCCAGAAAATGTCAAGAACTTTGAACATTTCTTCAAGTGCAGTCGCAAAAACCATCAAGTGCTACGATGAAATTGGCTCTCATGAGGACCGCCACAGGAAAGGAAGACCCAGAGTTACCTCTAGGGCAGAGGATAGGTTCATTAGAGTTACCAGCGTCAATCTGCAGCCCAAATAAATGCTTCACAGAGTTCAAGTAACAGACACATCTCAACACCAACTGTTCAGAGGAGACTGGGTGAATCAGGCCTTCATGGTTGAATTGCTGCAAAGAAACTACAACTAAAGGACACCAATAATAAGAAGGGACTTGCTTGGGCCAAGAAACACTGGACATTGGACAGATTTCCATCGGGCTTTTGGTCTGATGAGTCCAAATTTGAGATTTTTGGTCCCAACCGCCATGTCTTTGTGAAACGCAGTGTAGGTGAATGGATGATCTCCGTAAGTGTAACAGTATAGCTTTAGACCGTCCCCTCGTCCATACCCGGGCGCGAACCAGGGACACTCTGCACACATTAACAACAGTCACCCCTCAAAGCATCGTTACCCATCGCTCCACAAAGGCCGCAGCACCCCAGGTAATCTTAGGATTTATTACATACAGTCAGGAGGAACTACTGGATATAAGAGCAACGTCAACTCACCATCATTACGACCAGGAATACGACTTTCCCGAAGCGGATCCTGTGTTTTGCCCACCACCGGGGACAATGGATCGGATCCCAGTGAGCGAACCAATACAACGATGCCGTAAAAGGGGCAGACAAAGCGGTCTTCTGGTCACATCGCACACCACTTCCTAGCATACTACTCACCAATGTCCAGTCTCTTGACAACAAGGTTGATGAAATCTGAGCAAGGGTAGCATTTCAGAGACATAAGAGACTAACGTTCTTTGCTTCACGGAAACATGGCTCACATGAGACACGCTATGGGAGTCGGTACAGCCAGCTGGTTTCTTCACGCATCGCGCCGACAGAAACAAACATCTTTCTGGTAAGAAGAGAGGCGGGGGGGGTATGCCTTAAGATTAACGAGACGTGGTGTGATCATAACATACAGGAACTCAAGTCACCTGTTCACCCGACTTAGAATTCTTCACAATCAAATGTCGACCACATTATCTACCAAGAGAATTCTCTTCGATTATAATCACAGCCGCATATATATCCCCACCCAAGCAGACACATCGATGGCCCTGAACAAACTTTATTTGACTCTATGTAACTGGTTGCATTCATTGTAGCTGTTTAACAAGGCTAATCTGAAAACAAGACTAAATTCTATCAGCATATTGATTGTGCTACCAGGGCTGGTAAAACCCTGGATCATTGTTATTCTAACTTCCGCCATGCATATAAGGCCCTCCCCCACCCTCCTTTCGGAAAAGCTGACCACGACTCCATTTTGTTGCTTCCAGCCTATAGACAGAAACTAAAACAGGAAGCTCCCGCGCTCAGGTCTGTTCAACGCTGGACCGACCAATCTAATTCCACGCTTCAAGATTACTTTGATCACGTGGATTGGGATAAGTCTACAGGGTCTACAGTCAATCACGGATTACAAAAAGAAAACCAGCCCCGTCGCGGACCATGATGTCTTGCTCCCAGACAGACTAAACAACTTTGCTCGCTTTGAGGACAATACAGTGCCACTGACATGGCCCGCTACCAAAAACCTGCGGACTCTACTTCACTACAGCCGACGTGAGTAAAACATTTAAACGTGTTAACCCTCGCAAGGCTGCAGGCCCAGACGGCATCCCCAGCCGCGTCCTCAGAGCATGCGCAGACGATCTGGCTGGTGTGTTTACGGACATATTCAATCAATCCTTATCCCAGTCTGCTTTCCCCACATGCTTCAAGAAGGTCACCATTGTTCCTGTTCCCAAGAAAGCTAAGGTAACTGAGCTAAATGACAACCGCCCCGTAGCGCTCACTTCCGTCATCATGAAGTGCTTTGAGAGACTAGTCAAGGACCATATCACCTCCACCCGACCGGACACCCTAGACCCACTCCAATTTGCTTACCGCCCCAATAGGCCCACAGACGACGCAATCGCAACCACACTGCCCTAACCCATCTGGACAAGAGGAATACCTACGTGAGAATGCTGGTCATCGACTACAGCTCAGCATTTAACACCATAGTACCCTCCAGACTTGTCATCAAGCTTGAGACCCTGGGTCTCGACCCCGCCCTGTGCAACTGGGTACTGGACTTCCTGACGGGCCGCCCCCAGGTGGTGAGGATAGGTAACAACATCGCCACCCCGCTGATCCTCAATACTGGGGCCCCACAAGGGTGTGTTCTTAGCCCTCTCCTGTACTCCCTGTTCACCCATGACAGCGTGGCCTTGCACTTGCACGCCTCCAACTCAATCATCAAGTTTGCAGACATCCCTACAGTGGTAGACTTGATTACCAACAACGACGAGACGGCCTACAGGGAGGAGGTGAGGGCCCTCGGAGTGTGGTGTCAGGGAAATAACCTCACACTCAACGTCAACAAAACAAAGGAGATGATCGTGGACTTCAGGAAAAAGCAGAGGGAGCACCCCACTATCCACATCGATGGGACAGTAGTGGAGAGGGTAGTAAGTTAAGTTCCTCGGCGTACACATCACGGATAAACTGAATTGGTCCACCCACACAGACAGTGGCGAAGAAGGCGCAGCAGCTTCTATCTCAAGGCCATCAGACTGTTAAACAGCCACCACTAACATTGAGTGGCTGCTGCCAAACATGTAAAAAATGTATCAGTAGCCACTTAATATAATGTTTACATACCCTACATTACTCCAGTTGCCAGGACCAAAAATACAAAATCAACCTCGACACCATCGCCCTAGAGCACACAATAACCTATACATATCTCGGCCTAAACATCAGCGCCACAGGTAACTTCCACAAAGCTGTGAACGATCTGAGAGACAAGGCAAGAAGAGCCTTCTATGCCATCAAAAGGACCATAAAAATCGACATACCAATTAGGATCTGGCAAAAAAATAATTTAATCAGTTAGAGATCGGCCGATTATGATTTTTCAAAGCCGATACCGATTATTTGAGGACCCAAAAAAAAGCCGATAGCGATTAATTGGCCGATTTTTAAAATGTAATAATAACAATTACAACAATACTGAATGAACACTTATTTTAACTTAATATAATACATCAATAAAAATCTATTTAGCCTCAAATAAATAATGAAACATGTTCAATTTGGTTTAAATAATGCAAAAACATAGTGTTGGAGAAGAAAGTAAAAGTGCAATATGTGCCATGTAAAAAAGCTAACGTTTAAGTTCCTTGCTCAGAACATATGAAAGCTGGTGGTTCCTTTTAACATGAGATTTCAATATTCCAAGGTAAGAGGTTTTAGGTTGTAGTTAATATAGTATTTAAGGACTATTTCTCTCTATACCATTTCTATTTCATATACCTTTGACAATTGGATGTTCTTCTAGGCACTTTAGTATTGCCAGTGTAACAGTATAGCTTCCATCCCTCTCCTCGCTGCTACCTGGGCTCGAACCAGGAACACATCGACAACAGCCACCCTCGAAGCATTGTTACCCATCGCCCCACAAAATCCACGGCCCTTGCAGAGCAAGGGGAACAACTACTCCAAGTCTCAGAGCGAGTGACGTTTGAAACGCTAATAGCCCGCACCCCACTAACTAGCTAGCCATTTCACATTAGTTACACCAGCCTAATCTCGGGAGTTGATAGGCTTGAAGTCATAAACAGCTCAATGCTTGAAGCATTGCAAAGAGCTGCTGGCAAAACTCACGAAAGTGCTGTTTGAATGAATGCTTACGAGCCTGCTGCTGCCTACCATCGCTCAGTCAGACTGCTCTATCAAATCATAGACTTAATTATATCATAATAACACACAGAAATATGAGCCTTTGGTCATTAATATGGTCGCATCCGGAAAACAAAACGTTTATTATTTCAGTGAAATACTAAATCGTTCCGTATTTGATCTAACGGGTGGCATCCCTAAGTCTAAATATTACTGTTACATTGTACAACCTTCAATGTTATGTCATAATTACGTAAAATTCTGGCAAATTTCAACTTCCTGCTACTCATGCCAGGAATATAAGATATGCATATTATTAGTAGATTTGGATAGAAAACACTGAAGTTTCTAAAACTGTTTGAATCATGTCTGTGAGTATAACAGAACTTATGTAGCAGGCAAAACCCCAAGGACTAACCGTTCAGATTGTATTTATTTTTGGTCTCTGTCTGTTCACTGAGTTCTCATTGGCAAATTATATTTCTTAGGAACCTGTTTTCTGTTCCTACCACTTCCACTGGATGTCACCAGTCTTTGGAATTTGGTTGAGGTTATTCATTTGTGCAATGAAGAAGTAGGCCATCTAGGGACTAGGTAACACTGTTGAGAGCGCAAGACGTGAAAAGTAGCGTTGGTTTGTTGTCTTCCTGTATTGAACACAGATACACCAGTTTAAAATTTGATCGATTATTAACGTTTAAAAATACCTAAAGTTGCATTACAAAAGTACTTTGAAATATTTTGGCAAAGTTTATAGGCAACTTTTGAAATATTTTGTAGTGACGTTGCGTTTTTTGGAAGCTGTTTTCTAGATCAAACACGTCAAATAAAATGGACATTTGGATATATATGGACAGAATTAATCGAACAAAAGGAACAATTGTGATGTTTATGGGACATATTGGAGTGCCAACAAAAGAAGCTCTTCAAAGGTAATGCATGTTTTATATTTTATTTCTGCGTTGTGTAGCGCCTGCAGGGTTGAAATATGCTACCCTCTTTATTTACGATTGTGCTATCATCACATAATAGCTTCTTATGCTTTCGCCGAAAAGCCTTTAAAAAATCTGACATGTTGGCTGGATTCACAACGAGTGTAGCTTTAATTGAGTATCTTACATGTGTGATTTAATGAAATCTTGATTTTGATATAATTTTTTTTTAAATTGCCTCGCTGCATTTTCCCTGTTTTTTGCCCAACCATCCCCTATACCATAAGAAGTTAATATTGCCTGCTAACCTGGATTTCTTTTAGCGAAATATGCAGGTTGAAAAATATATACTTCTGTGTATTGACTTTAAGAAAGGCATTGATGTTTATGGTTAGGTACAGTCGTGCAATGATTGTGCTTTTTTTGCAAATGCGCTTTTGTTAAATCATCCCCCGTTTGGCAAAGTTGGCTGTGTATGTTAGAAAGAAATAGTCTTCACACAGTTCACAACAAGCCAGGCGGCCCAAACTGCTGCATATACCTTGACTCTGTTGCAAGAGAAGTGACACAATTTACCTAGTTAAAAGAAATTCATGTTAGCAGGCAATATTAACTAAATACGCAGGTTTAAAAATATATACTTGTGTATTGATTTTAAGAAAGGCATTGATGTTTATGGTTAGGTACACGTTGGAGCAACGACAGTCCTTTATCGGGAATGCGCACCGCATCGATTATATGCAATGTAGGACACGCTAGATAAACTAGTAATATCATCAACCATGTGTAGTTAACTAGTGATTATGATTAGCAACTTACATTGGCTTCTTACTGCATTCGCGTAACAGGCAGGCTCCTTGTGGAGTGCAAGGTGGTTAGAGCGCTGGACTAGTTAACTGTAAGGTTGCAAGATTGAATCTCCGAGCTGACAAGGTAAAAATCTGTCGTTCTGACCCTGAACAAGGCAGTTAACCCACTGTTCCTAGGCCATCATTGAAAATAAGAATGTGTTCTTAACTGACATGCCTAGTTAAATAAAAGGTGTAAAAATATAAATTTAAAAAAGGCCAAATCCGTGTCCAAAAATACCGATTTCTGATTGTTATGAAAACCTGAAATCGGCCCCAAGTAAATCGGCCATTCCGATTAATCAGTCGACCTCTAGAATCAGTCATAGAACCCACTGCCCTTTATGGTTGTGAGGTCTGGGGTCCACTCACCAACCAAGAAATTCACAAATTGGGACAAACACCAAATTGAAACAGAATTCAGCAAAAATATCCTCAGTATACAACGTAAAACACCAAGTAATGCATGCAGAGAAGAATTATGCCGATAGTCGTTAACGATGAAAATCCAGGAAAGGGACGTTCAACTCTATGTAACAGTATAGCTTCAGTCCCTCTCCTCGCCCCAACCTGGGCTCAAACCAGGGACCCTCTACACACATCAACAACAGCCACTCCCGAGGCATCGTTACGCATCGTGCCACAAAAGCCACGGCCCTTGCAGAGCGAGGGGAACAACCACTTCAAGGTCTCAGAGCAAGTGACATCACCGATTGAAACGCTATTAGCGCGCACCACCGCTAGCCATTTCACATCTGTTACATCTACAACCACCTAAAAGGAAGAGATTCCCAAGCATTCCAAAACAAAGCTATCACCTACAGAAAGAGGAACCTGGAGAAGAGTCCCCTAAGCAAGCAGGTCCTCTCATGACTTGGGTCTAATTGTGTTGCTGTCCTGGGGCTCTGTGGGGTCTGTTTGTGAACAGAGCCCCAGGACAGCAACACAATTAGACCCAACCAAATCATGAGAAAACAAAAAGATAATTACTTGACGCATTGGAAAGCAGTAACAAAAAAAAACATAGCAAACTAGAGTGCTATTTGGCCCTAAACAGAGAGTACACAGTGGCAGAACACCTGACCACTGTAACTGACCCAAACTTAAGGAAAGCCTTGACTATGTGGACTCAGTGAGGATAGCCTTGCTATTGAGAAAGGCCACTGTAGGCCGACCTGGCTCTCAAGAGAAGACAGGCTATGTGCACACTGCCCATAAAATGGAGGTGGAAACTGAGCTGCTCTTTCTAACCTCCTGCCAAATGTATGACCAAACTAGAGACACACATTCCCCTCAGATTACACAGACCCACAAAGAATTCAAAAACAACCAATTTTGATAAACTCCCATATCTACTGGGTGCAATGACAGCAGCAAGATTTGTGACCTGTTGCCACAAGAAAAGGGCAACCAGTGAAGAACAAACACCATTGTAAATACAACCCATATTTATGTTTATTTATTTTCCCTTTTGTACTTGAACTATTTCCACAGACATTTGAAATGTATATTATTTTGGAACTTTTGTTCATGTAATGTTTTACTGTTATTTTCTAGATTGCTTATTTTACTTTTGTTTATCATCTATTTCACTTGCTTTGGCAATGTAACATATGTTTCCCCATGCCAATAAAGCTGTTAAATTGAATTGAAAGGGGAGAGGGGTAGCATTGTCACAGTGACATCCAGACCTTTCCAGTGAGCGACTTACTTAGAGTGATCGATGCATTCCACGACTTTCCCAAAGGCTCCTTCTCCTAGAGTTGACACAATCTCATCTACAGGGAATAAAGAGCATTAGTTAGAACCAGAGCAGTGATGACTGGCATCCACTACCATCACACCTGATCTGCCACATAATGTCTGCCTAGCTGCTTTGTTTGATATGGATTTAGCATTATACTGTCTAACTAGAACAGGACAGGGCTCCAAGCCAACAAAACATAATACACAGTACACACATCACACTAATAATGATGTTATGTAGTGAGGTGTAATAACTAATCCACATTTAACAATACAATGATAAACCCTACCCACTCAAATACAAGTGTCTACAATAGAATAGAATTTTGCAACATTACACCATATGAAAAAGCAACAACATAACAGATAGCTAGTTGACAGAGAGAGAAAAGTGATATATTCTATACATCTGGCTCTTAGCATGTCTCCCCTGTGATAGATCAGGTGACCCTCGTCATCATCCTCAACACTCCGGGATCTTTTCCTGCTCCTGCGATGATGGCTCCTCTGTTGTCCCATCACCACCATCATCAACCATCAACCACCATCACCGGCCCAGAGAGAACACCATCACCAGGCCAGGCCACCACAACGGGACGGAACGTGCCATTCATTCATTCAGCGGGCAGAGGGGGGGATCGGATGTGGGGGAGAGATTTCGGATGGATCGGCCCATTCAGAGTGGGTGGGTTGCGAACCAGGCAGCGCCAGCGGACCACAGCGGGAGCAGCACATTCAAATTCAGCCCCACCAGAGAAAGGCATAGGGGGCGTCACCACATAGTGGGTGTTACAGAAGAGAAACATGGCAACAACAAGGTTCATGTGAGAGACTTTCTCAAAGTAAGCGGTACAAAACATTATAAACCATCAGTCTAGTAGAATAGGCAAATATGCATTTTTGTGTCTTTCAAGATACAGTTTTGGTTATCTTCTGACTGTTAATGACTGATACATAACGTTTCCCTTTCCCTTGACTCTTCTTATTGAAGCCTTGTAAAGGTGTTTGTGCTTAGTCTGCTACAGTTATGCCTAGATGGTATTCAGTGAATTCTGGTACTAACATTGGATCCATAATTCTAACCCATCTGTGTTTCACTGTGGTACATATTGAGAAAGATTGACAAAGAAAAGCTAACACCACTAATAACCATATAGGGAGTTGGTTGGAAAGGAGAGAAGACTGTAAGATGTTCTCATACCGAGTAAGAGGAGCGTTGATGAGAAGGGCTGCGTCTCCGGCCTCTGCGGCTACTACGGCCACTCTTGCCACTCCGCCCTGATGACTTGCTGTAGTGGTGCCACTCCTTGTCCTTCTCCCGATCTCTGTCCCTGGTGGCGGCGGCCCTGTTGTCCTCGTCGTAGCCCATCTCCAGGCTGGCTTCTCTGGCCCTCCTGTCCTTAGACTCTATCCTCTGCTGGTTCAGGCTGTGGGTCTCCAGGTAGTGCCTGAAAGAGAGAAACAACAAGATAGCTAAGTGACTGACTCCTTCTCCTGCCTACTTACCCACTGCTTGGTTCTAATGGCCGGGACCTACGTCCTCCTCGACACCCTATCCCAAGGGGCTTAATATATAACATATTTAATTAGTAACAAGCTTATTTACAACTACAGAGTGTAACATCATCACTCCGAGGTTCTTGGTGTGAAAGCCTAACATAGTGGAGCATAGTGTAAATTCCTAGTTTTGGGGGTAAACTGACGCAACAAACTGGCCAGGCAATATGTCTCAAGAGCTGTTAGTACATATCATGTAGCAACCTTATAAATATGAGCAGCCAGCTTGAATGTATGTGTACTCAAAGCACAGCACAACCCCCCCCCGCCCCAATACAGCAGAATCCCCTTCTACCTCTCTCACACCAACACACACAAATCGAAAGCACAGGTGTCCGCTACGACAGTTGTTTTGGTTCAGTGAGGAATCTGTGAAGCTCTTTCAGCAGGGGAATGTGATCTGAGTCTTTGGACCTCCAGAGCCCCACAGAGTCAGAGAGAGTCATGATGGCACCCTGGTGGTATCAGGTCTCTTCCAGGAAAAGGTCTGCGTTGCTGGGGGACTTATTATTAGAGCTTCCCTACCCATTCTGCCCTGGAAACTTCCACCATAAACCTCCATCTCTCACAAAGCACAAACTCAATGAGACGGACACAGAAACCAGACATGGTTTTACCTTCCAGCAATAAAATGTACAGTGATATATTGGCAAATGACAGTGACTTCCAATAATAAAGAGTTCCAACTTCAAAAATTAATTGTGACCACGTCTGTCAAGGGCAGGGAAAGAGGCAGATTCTCCTGAAATAAACGTTGGCCTAACGTATGCTGTGAGATTAGATTTCACTAGTTATTTATAAGATGATGGCTTGTCCTCACCACATTAATATATTGCTGTGAAAACATTTGGCATGTGTATAGCTGCTGGATCCTACCAACATAACTGAAGAGACAGAATGACCAGCCAGATGTAAAAAGGAAGAGATCTAGGGGTTGGTTGTGGGTGGGGCCTATAAAAGTTATGTTGGGTGGGGGAGGAAATTGGGTCATATTTACCCTTCATGTGTTTTGAGGGGTTGTTGACGTCTTCGAGATTTATTCTCCCTTGCACTGCTATTCGAATCATCTCGCTTCTGGCGCTTTCGGCTCTCCACCCAGCTGAACTCACTGAGCCAAACGCCAGGGGAACGAATTCGCTTTGCCTGTCGCATCTGCCACACAAGTGATGAACGTTCACATTAATAGCTAAAACGAGCTAACGTCACATGGATAGCTGCAGTGCCAACAAACTAAAATATCATTCAAATCTACATATAGATAGCTAGTTAATCTTCTAGATGTCATGAAGTAAATTCAACCATAAACCAGTAAATAGCGTACAATATTTTCTAGCATTCGCTAACTAACTAATCATGGTCAATTTATCCTCTACAGACACCGACTGATGTATTTGTTCTAACATGCTAGCTACGTTAATTTACCTAACGTTAACTTGCTAGCTAAATTAACAACAATCCAAGTGAAACCTTTCTAACTGCTTGACTAACTTCTTCAGATAACGTCAACAACATGCATCTGATAAATGTTAGCGTCAACGCCAACAATTTTCAGAAAGTAATAACTAGCGATCTGTACATTGGCAAGCCAGCCTACTAACGTTAGCTTCCTGGTTCGTCGACGAAACGTGAAGGCTAGCAAGATTAATATAAGATTATATGTTTACATTGTAGTATTACACATCAAATCATCTGTCCTCACTTTATATATCGACTGATGCACCCCAAACAACTAATAGGTTTTTAAAAAACGAAACAAAAAAAAAACCCGATGGTTTTATCTGTACTTTTGTGTACGAACAAAGCTGCCTTCCAAAATGGCGAACTCTGCTGCTGCTCGAAGTTCTTGTCATAGATAGAACAATGAGACAGATATTTCACAGGATGTATAAATGTGAAGCATCCGGTTGGCGTTTCCTAGCGCTACCAAATAAATTAGTAAGAGGAAGCCCAGTGAGTGGCAGTGGGAAAAAAATGGATTATGGCCGACAATCTGCAAATCTTCTCGATTGATGTTTTCTGTTTCCAAAACATATGTCATCAATAAATACCGTGTTTAATGTAAACTGTTCTCTGTTAGTTTAAGTGAGGGAGAAGCAGTACAAAAAACGAATCATTACGCAAAGATAATTTCCAGTTTGATTATTAAATTGTTGAGCTGGAATCTCATGTGTTTGTTGTCAAAGATACTGATAACTATTACAATTATTACGGAGATACAAATATGAAACGATGTGCAGCAATACTGTGCAGAGCAAGGGAGGAAAATTATTTTTCCAGTTTCCAAGGTATGTAATAAATAATGAGAAGATGCATTTGGAGTAATTATTGCATGGTGAGGCACATGTTGTTGGCTGTGTAATCAGTAGTGTGCTGTATCCATGACTACCCATCGAATCAATCACCAAAGAAATGATCACTGATAGATTAAACCAACTAGCTACCAATA
Organism: Oncorhynchus keta; assembly: GCF_023373465.1. Classification (NCBI taxonomy): domain Eukaryota; kingdom Metazoa; phylum Chordata; class Actinopteri; order Salmoniformes; family Salmonidae; genus Oncorhynchus; species Oncorhynchus keta. Next base: position 28,621,826 of record NC_068450.1, read on the forward strand.
GTGAAACAAAACTACAGCTGGGTTTAACATAGCTAGCATGAGGCAGCATGGCCAGCTAACGTTTGTTTACTAATGTGTCCAGCTATATTACATATGAGACTATCCCAGGGTATGCTGTACAATCAATAAAAGCCATCATTTGTCACACTGAGTCATTGCAAAGTAATTTATCGAGCTGTAGAACACCACTAAGTACCTCCTTAAATGATGGTAGATGTCTGTAAAACATTGTCTAGGCAACTACTTATGTTCTGTTGCCCTCTGATAAGATTAGGTTAGAATACCATAAAATATAGTATACTGTAATTATTTGCATCTTCAGAAAATAGACAAAATTCAAAAGGTTGCACCTTTTATTAAATGCCTGTTAACATGTTGAAAAATATAGAACATATCGAACCCATGAAAGTAGAGCATTTCATCACAACCTGACAGAACACACTGCACATACATCCCCTCAATAGGAAAATGTTCCAAAAGACATACACCATGTGTAGCATTAGAGCATCGCTTCACAAGATCAATCAGGTTTAAGGACAGCAACTGAAAATGTTTCATGGGACAGGATAAAGTGTGGATCTTTGTTCTAATGTTTCATAGGACAGGATAAAGTGTGGGTCTTTGTTCTGTTTCATAGGACAGGATAAAGTGTGGGTCTTTATTCTGTTTCATAGGACAGGATAAAGTGTGGGTCTTTGTTCTAATGTTTCATAGGACAGGATAAAGTGTGGGTCCTTGTTCTAATGTTTCACAGGACAGGATAAAGTGTGGGTCTTTATTCTATAATATGTTCTTCATATTGGGGGTGTTGCTAATCAGGCACTGGTTGTTATGGAGGAATGAGTCAGTTTTGATTGAAGAGAAGGAGTGTGACGTAGACCCCAGAAGTCTGCAGACTACAGGGATGGAGTCCATATACACTACTAACTATAGCAGGACAAGATCAGTAAGGTCCTCATTTGGACACTGGTCACAGGAGTAGCAAGAAATACTGCCTTTCTGCTCACTTCTGGAGTTCACATCACAATCCCCTTACACATACAGAGAGAAAAACCACATGGCTACTGTTTAAATGAACTGTATAGGACTATTAAAAACATTTAGGGTGAATAACATGGATAGAGGACATAATCATAAACTATTATCTCCAAACTACAATATACTACCACTACACTACTAAATGAACTATAAAACAGGAGAACTTAAGCATTGACCAACATCCAGCAGAAAGTACAGTAGAGGTGAGAAAGAGAACAGGAGTTAATGAGCATAGACCCAAATCCAGCAGATGATGCCAAATGTAGTTATGGTGGTCTGCAGGAGGTTCAGGTTGACAGGAGGTGTCCTCAGACTCACAAGTATCTAAAGGACTATTTCAAATGTCAGTGTAGTGTGTAATTTATTATATATAAATATTTAAATGTAACCTTTATTTAATTAGGCAAGCTGTTAAGAATAAATTCTTATTTCCAATGTCGGCCTACACCAGCCAAACCCGGATGACGCTGGGCCAATTGTGCGCCATCCTATTGGACTCCTAATCACAGTCCGTTTGTGATACAGCCTGGAATCTAACCAGGGTGTCTGTAGTGACGCCTCAAGCACTGAGATGCAGTGCCTTAGATCGCTGCGCCACTCGGAAGTAGAGGTATACGAGAACAAGGTTTGAGAACACAACCATACACTTTAAACTAAACACTGACCTATACACACACAATGGCTGGGGGTCCCAGAGAAAGAGGTTAAAAAACAACTGGTGTTGTAGATTCCTAGAAACTGCTGAGGTCTCTTCTGCAGCTGCAAGCTGCTCTTGCAGGTCTCAAGAGAGACGAGAGTCAGTCATATTTCCATAAAATGGAAAACACAGCCGGTAATTACATTTAAAAAAAAAAAATTCAATCAAATGTGAGATTAAACCTTAAACACTTTTGCAACTACTCTGAAGGAAGATATGGGTGAGAAACATCAGCCGTAGAGACATCAGTCTGCCGAAGTCCTTCGAGGACCAGAAGAAAGGGCTATGCTGTATACGAGGAGCACTTTGAAGAGTGTTTTATTCTTATTAAGGTACAGCTACATTGTTGTCAATAAAAATACATTTCAGTCATATGATACTTTTCTGGTAAAAATGTCTCTTTCAACAGGGTTCACGGGAGACACTGTCCTCCGAGGCAGTACCAACCAGAATAAATTGCAGGAATCCACCCCCTCATTCTGCAACAGATGCACGGCGTAGTATAAAAATAAGTAAGCCAATTATAAAGTTCATAGCAATTAAAGATGCACCGTTATTTTTTATATCAATACAACAGGTTTAAATTCTTGAATTGTCTATTTTTGAAGGAGGGGACATGGAACTTTAAAACATCTTTGTTCTAATGTTCTTCTTCGGTGGGGGTTATCAGTGGTTGCAACCAACGTTATGGTGCACTACCGCCACCTACCGACACATTTGCGGAGATGGGGAAACTCCATTGAAATCGTATTAACGCGTATTGTGTACGTTGCACATGTGTCGTCAATGTGCGGTGCATTCTGGGCTATTTTGGGACGAGGAGAGCTCTCCTTCAAGGAGTGAATGGGAGGAAAGAAGAACATCAAGACAAAGCATCTGCTTTACAAGTGGGATGCATTGTTGAGCACTGAATCCCGAGGCTTTTGTGTGCTGATTATATGGAGATTGTGACAGCTGGTTAAATGGCATCCCTTGAGAGGACAAGAACAAGATGTATGTCAGGAGAAGTGCAGTATTACCATAAGGAGACATATACTGGGGCCTCCCGAGTGGCCTAGTATTTACAATGGTGTTTGTTCTTCACTGGTTGCCCTTTTCATGTGGCAACAGGTCACAAATCTTGCTGCTGTGATGGCACACTGTGGTATTTCACCCAATATGAGTTCAGTAAAATTTTATTTGTTTTTTGAATTCTTTGTGGGTCTGTGTAATCTGAGAGAAATATGTGTCTCTAACATGGTCATACATTTTGCAGGAGGTTAGAAAGTGCAGCTCAGTTTCCACCTCATTTTGTGGGCAGTGTGTACATAGCCTGATTTCTCTTGAGAGCCAGGTCTGCCTACGGCAACCTTTCTCAATAGCAAGGCTATGCTCACTGAGTCTGTACATAGTCAAGGATTTTCTTAATTTAGGGTCAGTCACAATGGTCAGGTATTCTGCCACTGTGTGCTCTCTGTTGAGGGCCAGATAGCTTTCCAATTTGCTCTGTTTTTTGGTTGATTCTTTCCAGTTTGTCAATTAGTTATTTTTTGCTTTCTCATAATTTGGTTGGGTCTAAATCTGTTTCTGTCCTGAGACTCTGTAGTATTTTTTTGTGTTTGTGAACAGAGCCCCAGAACCAGCTGACTGAGGGGAGTCTTCTCTAGGTTCATCTCTCTGTAGGTGAGGGCTTTGTGGTGGAACGTGTGGGCATTGCTTTCTTTTAGGTGGTTGTAGAATTTAACAACTATTTTCTGGATTTTGATAACTAGTGGGTATAGTCATAATTCTGCTCTGCATGTGTTGTTTTGGGTCTTGCATTGTACACTAAGTATATGTTTGCAGAATTCTGTACGCAGAGTCTCTATTGGGTGTTTGTCCCATTTTGTGAATTCTTGGTTGGTGAGTGGACCCCAGACCTCACAGCCATAGAGGGTATTTTATTTTCCAGATCCTAATTGGGATGTTGAGTTTTACGTTCCTTTTGATTGCATAGAAGGCCCTTGTGGCCTTGTCTCTTAGATCGTTCACAGCCTTGTGGAAGTTACCTGTGGTGTTGATGTTTAGGCCAAGGTAGGTGTAATTCTTTGTGTGCTCTAGGCCAACAGTGTCTAGATACAATTTGGCCTGGATAACAGTCGACATTCCTAATCATCCCAAAGGTGTTTGATGGGGTTGGGGTCAGGGCTCTGTGCAGGCCAGTCAAGTTCTTCCACACTGATCTCGATCAAACCATTTCTGTATGGACCTCACAAGACTCCAGCTGACGCTTGGCATTGCACATGGTGATCTTAGGCTTGTGTGCGGCCCATTTCATGAAGCTCCTGATGAACAGTTATTGTGCTGACGTTGCTTCCAGGGGCAGTTTGGAACTTGGTCGTGAGTGTTGCAACCGAGGACAGACGATTGTTACGTGCTACATGCTTCAGAACTCGGCAGTCTCATTCTGTGAGCTTGTGTGGCCTACCACTTAGCAGCTGAGCCGTTGTTGCTCCTAGGCATTTCCACTTCACAATGACAGCACTTACATTTGGCCAGGGCAGCTCTAGCAGGGCCGACATTTGACAAACTGACATGTTGGAAAGGTGTCATACTATGATGGTGCCATATTGAAAATCACTGAGCTCTTCAGTCATGCCATTATACTACCAGTGTTTGTCAATGGAGATCGCATGGCTGTGTGCTCGATTTTATACACCTGTCAGCAACGAGTGTAGCTGAAATACCCGAAACCACTAATTTGAAGGCATGTCCACATACTTTTGTATATATAGTTTATCTGTGGCTGTCCTCCGTGTCCTGTGGCTATTGGCAGCACTGTTAGACTGTATTCACACTTATTGTCTCTTGGTATGGTCAACGTCCTTATTCTGAACATAGGAGGTGAGAAGAGCTGAAAACTACTTCCACTCCATAGCAACAGTGCAAACAACCAATGATGGAGAGGATGAGAGAAGAGCATAGATAAGCACTACTAAATGTTATGTTGTTTGTCATTTAGCCAAAAGATGATAATATACACTGCTCAAAAAAATAAAGGGAACACTTAAACAACACAATGTAACTCCAAGTCAATCACACTTCTGTGAAATCAAACTGTCCACTTAGGAAGCAACACTGATTGACAATACATTTCACATGCTGTTGTGCAAATGGAATAGACAACAGGTGGAAATCAGAGGCAATTAGCAAGACACCCCCAATAAATGAGTGGTTCTGCAGGTGGTGACCACAGACCACTTCTCAGTTCCTATGCTCCCTGGCTGATGTTTTGGTCACTTTTGAATGCTGGCGGTGCTTTCACTCTAGTGGTACAACCCACACAAGTGGCTCAGGTAGTGCAGCTCATCCAGGATGGAATATCAATGCGAGCTGTGGCAAGAAGGTTTGCTGTGTCTGTCAGCGTAGTGTCCAGAGCATGGAGGCGCTACCAGGAGACAGGCCAGTACATCAGGAGACGTGGAGGAGGCCGTAGGAGAGCAACAACCCAGCAGCAGGACCGCTACCTCCGCCTTTGCGCAAGGAGGAGCAGGAGGTGCACTGCCAGAGCCCTGCAAAAGACCTCATGTGGCTGGAGTGTGTCAGCAGTTCCTGCAAGAGGAAGGCATTGATGCTATGGACTGGCCCGCCCGTTCCCCAGACCTGAATCCAATTGAGCACATCTGGGACATCATGTCTCGCTCCATCCACCAACGCCACGTTGCACCACAGACTGTCCAGGAGTTGGCGGATGCTTTAGTCCAGGTCTGGGAGGAGATCCCTCAGGAGACCATCCGCCACCTCATGAGGAGCATGCCCAGGCATTGTAGGGAGGTCATACAGGCACGTGGAGACCACACACACTACTGAGCCTCATTTTGACTTGTTTTAAGGACATTACATCAAAGTTGGATCAGCTTGTAGTGTGGTTTTCCACTTTAATTGACTCCAAATCCAGACCTCCATGGGTCGATAAATTTGATTTCCATTGATCATTTTTGTGTGATTTTGTTGTCAGCACATTCAACTATGTAAAGAAAAAAGTATTTAATAAGAATATTTCATTCATTCAGATCTAGGATGTGTTATTTTAGTGTTCCCAGTGTACATTTATTTTTCACACATGGAAACCACGTTGAGCATCTTTACTTTTGACTGTGTCCTTAATAACCTCGTTGCCTCTAGTTGGTATTGTCAACTTCCTTATTCTGCAAATAGGAGGTATGAAGACACTAACACTATTTCTACTCCATGGGCTAAAATGTTTCCCATCAGAACATACCTCCCCTAGATCTGGGTGCATAAAACGTTTTTCATGAGACTACAATGTAGGCTACAGACCTATGGGCCTGCTACTATGAAATCAGCACACCGTGCCAAGAATGCATTTTATTAAAAGCCATTTATTTAAGTCGGCCTCTTTCCAATGTGCTATCGATGGGGCCAGAATCCTGTAAACTGGCCAGTAAACAAAAAAGTATCAATGATCTGCCTGCTTCAGGGTGTCACACACGCAAACACTCTTCACTGAAAACACTGCACTGAAAACTGTTACCTTGGATGCCTCCTGATCCTACAAGACAGTGTGGCATGGCACGGGTGTAGGTAACTGGGCAGGGAAAGTGTTTAGGGGTATGTACCTGTCTTCAGTGTGTTACAGAGAAGAGAGAGAGAGAGAGACAGAGAGAGAGAGACAGAGACACACAGAGATAGAGAGAGAGAGAGAGAGAGAGAGAGAGAGAGAGAGAGAGAGAGAGAGACAGAGACACACAGAGAGAGACAGAGAGAGAGAGACAGAGACACACAGAGATAGAGAGAGACAGAGAGAGAGAGAGACAGAGACACACAGAGATAGAGAGAGACAGAGAGAGAGAGAGTGAACCAGACTGTTGTTAAAATGACAGGGCGATGGGTGCATCACTTGAACACCAATCATATAAAATTGAATCAAACTGTCTCTTAAAAACATGGAATAACACACATCCCTCCCCCACCATATTCCTCCTTTATGATCACCCCCAGGGATCACAACATGTGATTATCCCACAGGACAACAAAGTCATAAACAACAGCAAGTTTCAAGTTAAAAGAACCTGGATAATTGTAACAACTAGTAGTGACAAACTGGCACAACGTTCCCTCTCCAACAGTAGAAAGACAATGGCAGATGTTTTTGGTGAAAGTATCCATTTGATCATTTAGCTCATATTCCAATGGCCTAAAACATCTTCAGTATTTCAGTGGTGGAACCCTACATATAATGCCCCTTTAAAACACTGTCTTTTGCATGACATTTAGCAGACTTCATTTTCAATAGAGGAATAAAATAAAAGAACAACAAAACCATAAATATCTGACAACTGAACATCAGTCAGAGAGAGACTTCTTCCTGGAGACCAGAAAGATGTCAGGGGTACATGGGAAAAGTAGTCCTTTATACACAATCTATACACAGGCCTGGCTCTTGCCATGATTGATTGTTTTGCTGTCGCTTTCATGGCACAATCCATTTTCGCATAGGAGTAGACAATGCTGATATCTCCAGCCCTCCACACCTACAATGTACAGGTAGACTAGATTCAGACATGGAGATGAAAATATCCTGGTTTCATGGTTTCAACAACAGTCTCTCCACTGAGGATGAGAGATTTACATTTGAATAAGAATAAGCCCCTCAACTGAGACCATGCACACATGCACACCCAAACACACACACACGCAGGCACGCACGCACACACACACACACACGTATTTATGTATGTGGAATGATATAATGCAGGATGTATCTCCAGTGGTTCATGGTACTCAGTAGTAGTCATCATCAATACTAGTCTTTAGTAGAAGTCATCAATAGTAGTCTTTAGAAGTAGTCTAGTAAAAGTCATCAATACTAGTCTTTAGTAGAAGTCATCAATATTAGTCTTTAGTAGAAGTCATCAATATTAGTCTTTAGTAGAAGTCATCAATAGTAGTCTTTAGAAGTAGTCTTTAGTATAAGTCATCAATACTAGTCTTTAGTAGAAGTCATCAATAGTAGTCTTTAGAAGTAGTCTAGTAAAAGTCATCAATACTAGTCTTTAGTAGAAGTCATCAATATGAGTCTTTAGTAGAAGTCATCAATAGTAGTCTTTAGTAGAAGTCATCAATAGTAGTCTTTAGAAGTAGTCTAGTAAAAGTCATCAATAGTAGTCTTTAGAAGTAGTCTAGTAAAAGTCATCAATACTAGTCTTTAGTAGAAGTCATCAATATTAGTCTTTAGTAGAAGTCATCAATAGTAGTCTTTAGTAGAAGTCATCAATAGTAGTCTTTAGTAGAAGTCATCAATAGTAGTCTTTAGAAGTAGTCTAGTAAAAGTCATCAATACTAGTCTTTAGTAGAAGTCATCAATATTAGTCTTTAGTAGAAGTCATCAATAGTAGTCTTTAGTAGAAGTCATCAATAGTAGTCTTTAGAAGTAGTCTTTAGTATAAGTCATCAATAGTAGTCTTTAGTAGAAGTCATCAATAGTAGTCTTTAGAAGTAGTCTAGTAAAAGTCATCAATACTAGTCTTTAGTAGAAGTCATCAATATTAGTCTTTAGTAGAAGTCATCAATATTAGTCTTTAGTAGAAGTCATCAATACTAGTCTTTAGTAGAAGTCATCAATATTAGTCTTTAGTAGAAGTCATCAATAGTAGTCTTTAAAAGTAGTCTTTAGTATAAGTCATCAATACTAGTCTTTAGTAGAAGTCATCAATAGTAGTCTTTAGAAGTAGTCTAGTAAAAGTCATCAATACTAGTCTTTAGTAGAAGTCATCAATATTAGTCTTTAGTAGAAGTCATCAATATTAGTCTTTAGTAGAAGTCATCAATAGTAGTCTTTAGAAGTAGTCTTTAGTATAAGTCATCAATAGTAGTCTTTAGTAGAAGTCATCAATAGTAGTCTTTAGAAGTAGTCTAGTAAAAGTCATCAATAGTAGTCTTTAGAAGTAGTCTAGTAAAAGTCATCAATACTAGTCTTTAGTAGAAGTCATCAATAGTAGTCTTTAGTAGAAGTCATCAATAGTAGTCTTTAGTAGAAGTCATCAATAGTAGTCTTTAGTAGAAGTCATCAATAGTAGTCTTTAGTAGAAGTCATCAATACTAGTCTTTAGTAGAAGTCATCAATAGTAGTCTTTAGTAGAAGTCATCAATAGTAGTCTTTAGTAGAAGTCATCAATAGTAGTCTTTAGTAGAAGTCATCAATAGTAGTCTTTAGTAGAAGTCATCAATACTAGTCTTTAGTAGAAGTCATCAATACTAGTCTTTAGTAGAAGTCATCAATAGTAGTCTTTAGTAGAAGTCATCAATACTAGTCTTTAGTAGAAGTCATCAATACTAGTCTTTAGTAGAAGTCATCAATAGTAGTCTTTAGTAGAAGTCATCAATACTAGTCTTTAGTAGAAGTCATCAATAGTAGTCTTTAGTAGAAGTCATCAATAGTAGTCTTTAGAAGTAGTCTTTAGTATAAGTCATCAATAGTAGTCTTTAGTAGAAGTCATCAATAGTAGTCTTTAGAAGTAGTCTAGTAAAAGTCATCAATAGTAGTCTTTAGAAGTAGTCTAGTAAAAGTCATCAATACTAGTCTTTAGTAGAAGTCATCAATACTAGTCTTTAGTAGAAGTCATCAATAGTAGTCTTTAGTAGAAGTCATCAATAGTAGTCTTTAGTAGAAGTCATCAATAGTAGTCTTTAGTAGAAGTCATCAATAGTAGTCTTTAGTAGAAGTCATCAATACTAGTCTTTAGTAGAAGTCATCAATAGTAGTCTTTAGTAGAAGTCATCAATAGTAGTCTTTAGTAGAAGTCATCAATAGTAGTCTTTAGTAGAAGTCATCAATAGTAGTCTTTAGTAGAAGTCATCAATAGTAGTCTTTAGTAGAAGTCATCAATACTAGTCTTTAGTAGAAGTCATCAATACTAGTCTTTAGTAGAAGTCATCAATAGTAGTCTTTAGTAGAAGTCATCAATAGTAGTCTTTAGTAGAAGTCATCAATAGTAGTCTTTAGTAGAAGTCATCAATACTAGTCTTTAGTAGAAGTCATCAATACTAGTCTTTAGTAGAAGTCATCAATAGTAGTCTTTAGAAGTAGTCTTTAGTAGAAGTCATTGATAGTAGTCTTTAGAAGTTGTCTTTAGTAGTAGTCTTTAGAAGTAGTCTTTAGAAGTAGTCTTTAGAAGTTGTCTTTAGAAGTTGTCTTTAGTAGAAGTCATCGATAGTAGTCTTTAGAAGTAGTCTTTAGAAGTAGTCTTTAAAAGTAGTCTTCAGTAGTAGTCTTCAGTAGGAGTCTTTAGAAGTAGTCTTTGGATGTAGTATTCAGTAGTAGTCTTTAGAAGTAGTCTTTAGAAGTAGTCTTCAGTAGTAGTCTTCAGTAGTAGTCTTCAGTAGTGGTCTTTAGAAGGAGTCTTCAGTAGTAGAGGACCAAACACAGTCCGGCAGCTAAGTGGGCAAGCCAGCACCCTTCACATCATAGTTACTCTTACTTTTAAAGGATTCTAACAGTACAATAGAAAACTTACACAAGGCGTTGGAGAGAAAGATGAGAGAGGGAGAGACAAAGAAAGATGATAAAGAGTAAATAAACACCAAGATTGCGGGATTGATCTATCCCTTATTATGTACCCCATTGTACTCCCCCAGTTAGTGTGCATACAGTAGCTTCACTTTTCACTGCTTGTTGACCTTTGTTCTTCCATTGTGTTTTTACTGGTCATGATGTTGATGAATCCTGTTCATCATTATTGTTTCATCACTTCTATACTTCATGTGTAGAAAAACACCTTGGCACCAGCTAGGCTCCTTCACAGTTTGTTTTAGTGCAGTGATTCCACTCCCTCCCTCCATCCCTCGCTGGGCTGGCCTGAGGGTTAGCTGCCATGGTGCTCTTTTAGCTCTTTTGTCTTCACCAGAATATTAGACCTGGAGACAGATAGGAGGGAAAATGTAGGTGGTTTTAACAAGCTAAGACTATGTCACTCATTAGACTACATCACTGACTCATTAGGTTACATCACTGACTCATTAAGTTACATCACTGACTCATTAGGTTACATCACTGACTCATTAGGTTACATCACTGACTCATTAGGTTACATCACTGACTCATTAGATTACATCACTGACTCATTAGGTTACATCACTGGCTCATTAGGCGACATCACTGACTCATTAGGTTACATCACTGACTCATTAGATTACATCACTGACTCATTAGATTACATCACTGACTCATTAGGTTACATCACTGACTCATTAGGTTACATCACTGACTCATTAGATTACATCACTGACTCATTAGGTTACATCACTGACTCATTAGGTTACATCACTGACTCATTAGGTTACATCACTGACTCATTAGGTTACATCACTGACTCATTAGGCTACATCAATGACTCATTAGGTTACATCACTGACTCATTAGATTACATCACTGACTCATTAGGTTACATCACTGACTCATTAGGTTACATCACTGACTCATTAGGTTACATCACTGACTCATTAGGTTACATCACTGACTCATTAGATTACATCACTGACTCATTAGGTTACATCACTGACTCATTAGGTTACATCAATGACTCATTAGGTTACATCACTGACTCATTAGATTACATCACTGACTCATTAGATTACATCACTGACTCATTAGGTTACATCACTGACTCATTAGGTTACATCACTGACTCATTAGGTTACATCACTGACTCATTAGGTTACATCAATGACTCATTAGGTTACATCACTGACTCATTAGATTACATCACTGACTCATTAGGTTACATCACTGACTCATTAGGTTACATCACTGACTCATTAGGTTACATCACTGACTCATTAGGCTACATCACTGATTCATTAGGTTACATCACTGACTTGTTAGGCTACATCACTGACTCATTAGGCTACATCACTGACTCATTAGGTTACATCACTGACTCATTAGGCTACTGACTCATTAGATTACATCACTGATTTATTAGATTACATCACTGACTCATTGGGTTACATCACTGACTCATTATGTTACATCACTGATATCTGTCATACCTGAGTGCTTTCCATCTGTCCTTCTCCACCTGGTTCTCTGGGCTCTCACTCTCATAGGATGCCAGGTAGAGGCCTAGGGATGAAATGAATAAATATATATGATATGTGACTATAATGTTTAACTGTAATGTGTGATTAAATGTTTTTACTTCAAGACTCATGTTAGGTGAGACCGTGTCTTACCGTCCTCACTGAAGATGGGAGCAGTGTGGAGGTAGTGGAGGATGCTCCTGTCTGTCTCAAACGGACACTCTATCTGTTTCCATGTCATAAACTCTCCCACCTGGCGAGCCAATTCCATAAATTTCTGAAAACAAAATAAGAAAGCAGAGAGAGTGAGAGAGAGAGAGAGAGAGAGAGAGAGAGAGAGAGAGAGACAGAGAGAGAGAGAGACAGAGAGACAGAGAGAGAGACAGAGAGAGAGAGAGAGAGAGAGAGAGAGAGAGAGAGAGAGAGAGAGAGAGAGAGAGAGAGAGAGAGAGAGAGAGAGAGAGAGAGAGAGAGAGAGAGAGAGAGAGAGAGAGAGAGAGAGAGAGAGAGAGAGAGAGAGAGAGAGAGAGAGAGAGAGAGAGATTGCTTTAGCAATGTAAACATATTTACCATACCAATAAAGCCATTGGAATTGAATTGAGAGAGTACAATCCACATTTGTACGTATTAGTATGAACTTTTCAGCCTTACCGCAAAATGTACATGGCCGTTGGGCAAGCGGTTGGCACATCCCTCATTCAGGAAGTATATGTCTTTGATCAATAGGCTGAAGAAGGGAATAACAATCTAAGAAAAAGAGAGAGAGAGTTAATGATGTGTGTCCTTGGTTTCAGTGCATGAGTAGGGGTCAGGTAAGGATAGTTACAAAGTGAATGATGGCCTGTACCTTCTCCCTGATGCTATTAGCAGTCTGGGACCTGTGGACGGCTCCCCTAAGTGCTGTTCTGTAGTTGTAGAAGTTTCCAGTAGGGTCCATCTGATGCTGTATAGTAAAATAATATTATTATAGTAAAATAATAATATATTAGTCAAATGAAATAAAAATGTAATTGTCACATGCGCAAAATACAACAGACCTTACCATTAAATGCTTACTTACAAGCCCAGTTATAAGAAAGTAGAGTGAAGAAAATATTTACTAAATAAATTAAAGTAAAAAAAGACAATAAAATAACAATAATGAGGCTATATACAGGGGCAATCATGAGGACCGCCAAAGGAATGGAAGAACCAGAGTTACCTCTGCTTCAGAGGATAAGTTCAATAGAGTTACCTCTGCTACAGAGGATAAGTTCATTAGAGTTACCTCTGCTACAGAGGATAAGTTCAATAGAGTTACCTCTGCTTCAGAGGATAAGTTCATTAGAGTTACCTCTGCTTCAGAGGATAAGTTCAATAGAGTTACCTCTGCTACATAGGATAAGTTCAATAGAGTTACCTCTGCTACAGAGGATAAGTTCAATAGAGTTACCTCTGCTACATAGGATAAGTTCAATAGAGTTACCTCTGTTACAGAGGATAAGTTCAATAGAGTTACCTCTGCTACAGAGGATAAGTTCATTAGAGTTACCTCTGCTTCAGAGGATAAGTTCATTAGAGTTACCTCTGCTTCAGAGGATAAGTTCATTAGAGTTACCTCTGCTACAGAGGATAAGTTCATTAGAGTTACCTCTGCTTCAGAGGATAAGTTCAATAGAGTTACCTCTGCTACAGAGGATAAGTTCATTAGAGTTACCTCTGCTTCAGAGGATAAGTTCAATAGAGTTACCTCTGCTACAGAGGATAAGTTCATTAGAGTTACCTCTGCTTCAGAGGATAAGTTCATTAGAGTTACCTCTGCTACAGAGGATAAGTTCATTAGAGTTACCTCTGCTACAGAGGATAAGTTCATTAGAGTTACCTCTGCTACAGAGGATAAGTTCATTAGAGTTACCTCTGCTACAGAGGATAAGTTCATTAGAGTTACCTCTGCTACAGAGGATAAGTTCATTAGAGTTACCTCTGCTACAGAGGATAAGTTCATTAGAGTTACCTCTGCTACAGAGGATAAGTTCATTAGAGTTACCTCTGCTACAGAGGATAAGTTCATTAGAGTTACTTCTGCTTCAGAGGATAAGTTCAATAGAGTTACCTCTGCTACATAGGATAAGTTCAATAGAGTTACCTCTGCTACAGAGGATAAGTTCATTAGAGTTACTTCTGCTACAGAGGATAAGTTCATTAGAGTTACCTCTGCTACAGAGGATAAGTTCAATAGAGTTACCTCTGCTTCAGAGGATAAGTTCAATAGAGTTACCTCTGCTACATAGGATAAGTTCAATAGAGTTACCTCTGCTACAGAGGATAAGTTCATTAGAGTTACTTCTGCTACAGAGGATAAGTTCATTAGAGTTACCTCTGCTACAGAGGATAAGTTCATTAGAGTTACCTCTGCTACAGAGGATAAGTTCAATAGAGTTACCTCTGCTACAGAGGATAAGTTCATTAGAGTTACCTCTGCTACAGAGGATAAGTTCATTAGAGTTACCTCTGCTTAAGAGGATAAGTTCAATAGAGTTACCTCTGCTGCAGAGGATAAGTTCAATAGAGTTACCTCTGCTACAGAGGATAAGTTCATTAGAATTACCTCTGCTACATAGGATAAGTTCATTAGAGTTACCTCTGCTACAGAGGATAAGTTCATTAGAGTTACCTCTGCTACAGAGGATAAGTTCATTAGAGTTACCTCTGCTACAGAGGATAAGTTCATTAGAGTTACCTCTGCTACAGAGGATAAGTTCATTAGAGTTACCTCTGCTACAGAGGATAAGTTCATTAGAGTTACCTCTGCTACAGAGGATAAGTTCATTAGAGTTACCTCTGCTACAGAGGATAAGGTCATTAGAGTTACCTCTGCTACAGAGGATAAGTTCATTAGAGTTACCTCTGCTGCAGAGGATAAGTTCATTAGGGGTACCAGCCTCAGAAGTTGCAGCCCAAATAAATGCTTAACAGAGTTCAAGTAACAGACACATCTCAACATCAACTGTTCAGAGGAGACTGCATGATTCAGGCCTTCATGGTCGAATTGCTGCAATGAAACGACTACTAAAGGACACCAATAATAAGAAGAGACTTGCTTGGGCCAAGAAACATGAGCAATGGACATTAGACTGGTGGAAATATGTCCTTTGGTCTGATGAGTCCAAATTTGAGATTTTTGTTTCCAACCTCCGTGTCGTTGTGAGACGCAGAGTAGGTGAACGGGAATTTCTGCGTGTGCGGTTCCCGCCGTGAAGCATGGAGGAGGAGGTGTGATGGTGTGGGGTTACTTTGCTGGTATTTATAATTCAAGGCACACTTAAACAGCATGGCTACCACAGCATTCTGCAGCGATACGCCATCCCATCTGGTTTGTGCTTAGTGGGACTATCATTTGTGAGGACAGGACAGTGACCCAAAACACACCTTGAGATGGTTTGGGATGAGTTTAACAATTCATCCCAAACCAAAGAACAATGAACTTTAACAACTACTGTTTAATAATAATAACAACAATGAAATCATACAAATTCTAACAAGGTATATATCTAAGGCTGTGCTGGTTGGCTAGTCTTACCTCCAGGATGAAGAACTTGGCAGTCTTGGCTTTACCCCATGTCTTCTTCAACCGAGACACAGGACTCATATTCATACCAGCTAGAGGAGCAGACACAAGTCAAATATCGGTGTTTTGCCAAATATAGTAGTATTTGGGTCATGTATGATGTACTCACAGATGATGGCCATGAGGGAGTTGAAATTGCCAATGTTGAAGCACTCTCTGGCCACGTCGATGAAGAACTCAATCACCTGGGCTCTCTGTTTCTTCTTAGCAGGCTGAGAGGAGATAGACACAGGCTGCTAGTAGGATATAATGGATGTAAATGACATGCAAAATAATACAGTATTTGTCCCCAGGGCCCGTATCTAGTATCAGTTTTGCCTTTTAGATCATAATGAATAGGATTATATGGAGAGGTTGGGACCTGATCCTTGATCATCACTCCTACTCTGAGACGCTTTGTGGATACAGGCCCTGGTCTGGGAAGAAAGTATCAATGCCTCACAAAAGGGTATAGGAGTGTAGTAATGTTACATGGCCAGCAGGTGACACTAAAGAACCATGAATGAATCATCAACCTCAGTGAGGAAAGACTGGCATAATATAATATATCATAATACATGCCATTTAGCAGACGTTTTTATCCGAAGGGACTTACAGTCATGCATGCATACATGCTTACATATGGGTGGCCACGGGAATCAAACCCACAGCGCTTACATCACAAACACCATGCTCTACCAAATGAGCAATACGGGACCAGAACGAAGAGAATAACGTGAATTTACGTCATTTACCATACAGATCTCAGTAGCTACCAGGTAGCACAGCCTGTTGAACCACCTGACATAAGCCTCCAGGTTAGTGGTCTTCTTCTTCTGCTCACTGAAACACGGCTGCTGGGACACAAACACAGAATACTGCAAATCAGGACCAGACAGGGCCTCTCTCTCTCTCTCTCTCTCTCTCTCTCTCTCTCTCTCTCTCTCTCTCTCTCTCTCTCTCTCTCGCTCTGTCCTTTCTGTCATTCTCTCTGTCTCTCTTTTCCCTCTCTCTCTCTCTCTCTCTCTCTCTCTCTCTCTCTCTCTCTCTCTCTCTCTCTCTCTCTCTCTCTCTCTTTTCAAAAAGTAAACAAATGATTTACACAACGGTGTACTATAATGTTATTCCCACTGAAAAGGTTTTGATATGCAGTATATTATACTATACCTGAGTGCTATCTAGTGGGTCTTTCTGAACAAAGGCTTGGACAAACTCCTCAGGACCGATATAACTGAGATGTTCCTGAAACAGAGAGAGCAGAGTAGAGCTACATGGCCGTGCATATTAACTAGATTCATCTCAGTAATAGAAGCCAAGCAATACAGGAAGTCATGAATCATTGAGAAATCTCACATTCCATTAAAGCAACAGCTGAACCCTGGTATGCACAGGCTAAGCAACGCAAATCAAAAATACACAAACATAAGAAAACACACATACTATGTCACTGTTGTTATATCAACAAAGAGAATCACCCACAGCTACAGTACATCTTCACCCACAGATTGACCCAAACTCTGAAAGGAATGCAGCTAAGAGATCTGTCACAAATCTGTCCCAACATTTAGTGGGAGCCCAAAGTAAGCCGCTTCCCCTTCCCTCACCCTGTGTGTGTGTGTGTGTGTGTGTGTGTGTGTGTGTGTGTGTGTGTGTGTGTGTGTGTGTGTGTGTGTGTGTGTGTGTGTGTGTGTGCATGTGTGTGTGTGCGTGCGTGCGTGCGTGCGTGTGTGTGTGTGTGTGTGTGTGTAAAGCTGTCAGGTCATATACATCAACTGGATGTATTCCCTTAAAGGCACCAGGCAAACCACTGACTTTGAGATGATGTCGCGCTTTTCAGACCAGGATACACGCTTACTCAGGCCTACGGAGGATGGCCCTAGAGCTAACAGAGGACCATTCAAAGCCTGTTAATTAGCTGTAGGCTAGAGCTAACAGAGGACCATTCAAAGCCTGTTACTCCGCTGTAGGCTAGAGCTAACAGAGGACCATTCAAAGCCTGTTACTCAGCTGTAGGCTAAAGCTAACAGAGGACCATTCAAAGCCTGTTACTCAGCTGTAGGCTAGAGCTAACAGAGGACCATTCAAAGTATGTTACTCAGCTGTAGGCTAAAGCTAACAGAGGACCATTCAAAGCCTGTTAATTAGCTGTAGGCTAAAGCTAACAGAGGACCATTCAAAGCTAATACAGCTGGTAATCAAGCAAATGTTAGAACTAAATATCCCCTGGTTTGTTTGGAAGATTTAGGTGCTCCATCTCTCTCTCTCTCTTTCTCTCTCTGTCTTGATTCTCCAATTAATTTCTGTGTCTATTCCTTTCTCCCCTCTGCGTCCTCTCTCTCTTATTGTCATTTATCTCTCATAGTCTTTCTCTGTCTTTGCCTGTTTGCCTTCCTCTTCCCTCCCCCTCTCTCCTCTTCTCATCATCTCTCCCTCCGATCACACCCTTATCTCATTCTCTTTCATCTCCTCTCTCTCCTTTCATTCCTTCCTCACATTCTTCCTACCACTCTTCTTACCAGTTCCACATGGGTCAGTTGCTGTGCCAGTGTGTATGGGTCATTGCAGATAGACAGTATATCCTTCTGGATAGGTGGAGGCTTGGTCTTGAAGCCCACCAGCTTGTCTGAGATTGAGGAGACTGAGGAGGCATTCACTTTGACAATGCTCTCCTCTCCCTGGGCGATGGCTGCCAGCTTCTGGTTCAGTGTCTGCAAAACCTGGTTCAGTGTCTTCCAATACGCCTGGAAAGGAAATATATACTTTAGAATGATTAGACAACTAATAATAATCATGATCAACACCATCATTATCATTCTCACCCTCCTCATCATCATCACCACAATCATCATAACGACCACTGTCAAACGCTCCCTAAAACACTTCAGCGAGCAGGCCTTTCTAATTGACCTGGCCCGTGTATCCTAGAAGGATATTGACCTCATCCCGTCAGTAGAGGATGCCTGGTTGCTCTTCAAAAGCACTTTCCTCTCCATCTTATATAAGCATGCCCCATTCAAAAAATGTAGAACTAAGAACAGATGTAGCCCTTGGTTCACACCAGACTTGACTGCCCTTGAACAGCACAAAAACATCCTGTGGCGTTCTGCATTAGCATCGAATAGCCCCCGCAACTTTTCAGGGAAGTCAGGAACCAATATACTCAGTCAGTTAGTCAGTTCAAACAGAAATTTGCTTCCTGTAACACTAATTCAAAAAAGGTCTGGGACACTGTAAAGTCCATGGAGAATAAGAGCACCTCCTCCCAGCTGCCCACTGCACTGAGGATAGGAAACACTGTCACCACCGATAAATCTATGATCATTTCAATAATATTTTTTCCACGGCTGGCCATGCTTTCCACCTGGCTACCCCTACCCCTTCCAACATCTCAGCACCCCCTGCAGCAACCCCCGCACTTCTCCTTCACCCAAATCCAGAAAGCTGATGTTCTGAAAGAACTGCAAAATCTGGATCCCTACAAATCAGCTGAGCTAGACAATCTGGACCCTCTCTTTCTAAAATAATCTGCAGAAATGGTTGCAACCCCTATTACTAGCCTATACAACCTATCTTTCGTATCGTCTGAGATCCCCAAACACTCTAGACCCAAACTTTTATAGACCTATATCCATCTTGCCCTAACTTTCTACATTTTTCGAAAGCCAAGTTAATAAACAGATCACCGGCCATTTTGAATCCCACCGTACCTTCTCCACTATGCAATCTGGTTTCCGAGCTGGTCATGGGTGCACCTCAGCTCAAGGTCCTAAACAATATCATAACCACCATCGATAAAATACAGTACTGTGCAGCAGTCTTCATCGACTTGGCCAAGGCCTTGGACTCTGTCAATCACCATATTCTTATTGGCAGACTCAATAGCCTTGGCTTCTGAAATGACTGCCTTGGCTGGTTCATCAACTACTTCTCAGATAGAGTTCAGTGTGTCAAATCGGAGGGCCTGTTGTGCGGACCTCTGGCAGTCTCTATGGGGGTGCCACAGGGCTCAATTCTCGGGCCGACTCTTTTCTCTGTATATATCAATGATGTCGCTCTTGCTGCTGGTGATTCTCTGATCCACCTCTATGCAGATGACACCATTCTGTATACATCTGGCCCTTCTTTGGACACTGTGCTAACAAACTTCCAAATGAGCTTCAACGCCATACAACAGTCATTCCGTGGCCTCCAACTGCTTTTAAATGCAAGTAAAACTAAGTGCATGCTCTTCAACCGATTGCTGCCCGCACCCTCCCGCCCGACTAGCATCACTACTCTGGACGGTTCTGACCTATAATATGTGGACAACTACAAATACCTAGGTGTCTGGTTAGACTGTAAACTCTCCTTCCAGACTCATATTCGGCATCTCCAATCCAAAATTAAATCTAAAATCGGCTTCCAATTCCGCAACAAAGCATCCTTCACTCATGCTGCCAAACATACCCTCGTAAAACTGACTATCCTACCGATCTTTGACTTCAGCGATGTCATTTACAAAATAGCCCCAAACACTCTACTCAGCAAACTGGATGTAGTCTTTCTCAGTGCCATCCGTTTTGTCACCAAAGCCCCATATACTACCCACCACTCCGACCTGTATGCTCTCGTTGGCTGGCCCTCACTACATATCCGTCGCAAACCCACTGGCTCCAGGTCATCTATAAGTCTCTGCTAGGTAAAGCCCCTCCTTATCTCAGCTCACTGGTCACCATAGCAACACCCACACGCAGCACGTGCTCCAGCAGGTATATTTCACTGGTCATCCCCAAAGCCAAAACTTCCTTTGGCCACCTTTCCTTCCAGTTCTCCGCTGCCAATGACTGGAACGAATTGCAAAAATCTCTGAAGCTAGAGTCTTATATCTCCCTCTCTAACTTTAAGCATCAGCTATCAGAGCAGCTTACCTGTACCAGCCAATCTGTAAATATCACACCTCATCCCCAAATGATTACTTACCCTCTTGCTCTTTTGCACCCCAGTATCTCTACTTGCAAATCATCATCTGCACATCTATCATTTATCATCTCCACTCCATTAATGCTAAATTGTAATTATTTTCACCTCTAGGGCCTATTTATTGCCTACCTACCTACCCTTCTACATTTGCACACACTGTACATAGATTTTTGTATTGTGTTATTGACTGTACTTTTGTTTTTGTGTAACTGTGTTGTTGTGTTTGTCGCACTTCTTCGCTTTATCTTGGACAGGTCGCAGTTGTAAATGAGAACTTGTTCTCAACTGGCCTACCTGGTTAAATAAAGTTTAAATAAATAAAATAAATAATCAGCATTATCACCATCACCGCAATCATCATCATCATCACCATCACAATCATCACCCCCAATATCATCAGCATTCTCCTCCTCATCATCATCACAATCAACATCATAATCATCACCCTCATCATCTCTCCAGACTACATCCCTCTCCTTCACAGTTTTACACCCCTCTTTCACACCATCGTGCGCGTGCGAGCATGTGTCCCTTTTCATCTGTGTGTGTGAGTGTGTGTTGTGTTCCCCACAGTGTGTGTGTGTGTGTGTGTGTGTGTGTGTGTGTGTGTGTGTGTGTGTGTGTGTGTGTGTGTGTGTGTGTGTGTGTGTGTCCATCCCCCGCTGAGCTGTGTGGCTGTAAGGCTGGTGGTTGGGGCTGGTAGGTCGAGTCTCAGTAAATCACCCATAGCGTGTCATAAATGACCTGAAGCCAGAACACTGCCTGGGCCCTGCTCTGCAACCACAAATAGCTGCAAATTCATCACCATCACCCTCCTCTTGCTCTCTCTCCATCCCTCTTCTTCCTTCTTCGCATCTACCCCCTTTCATCCTACTCCACTTCCCCTCCCTGCTCTTCCTCCCCTTCCTGCTCTCCCTTTTCCATCCCTCTCTACCTCCCCCTCATCCCCATGCCCCCCTAATCCTTCATCATCATCCATTTCTTTCTCTCTCTTTCCTTGAGGCTGCAGAGCCAATGCAAGAACCCCTCGTCGCTCTTTCTATTCTCTCTCTCTCCCTCTCAATTTCAATTTAAGGGCTTTATTGGAAAGGGAAACAACTGTTAACCTCTCAAGTGAAGAATCACTTTCTTTAAGGTGGTTGTAGAATTTAAAGTCTCTTTTCTGGATTTTGATAATTTTGTGGGCAGTGAGCACATAGCCTGTCTCCTCTTGAGAGCCAGGTCTGCCTACAGCGACCTTTCTCAATAGCAAGACTATGCTCACTGAGTCTGTAAATAGTCAAAGATTTCCTTGATTTCCTTGATTTCCTTGATTGTTTTCCTTTTTGTTTTCTCTTGATTAGGTTGGGTCTAATTGTGTTGCTGTCCTAGGGCTCTGTAGGGTGTGTTTGTGAACAGAGCCCCAGGACCAGATTTCTTAGGGGACTCTTCTCCAGATTCATCTCTCTGTCGGTGATGGCTTGTTCATGGCTTGTTTGGGAATCGCTTCCTTTTAGGTGGTTGTAGAATTTAACGGCTCTATTCTGGATTTGGTTCATTAGCGGGTATCGGCCTAATTCTGCTCTGCATGCATTACTTGGTGTTTTACGTTGTACATGGAGTCTCAATTTGGTGTTTGTCCCATTTCAATTTGGTGTTTGTCCCTCATAATGGGTTCAAGAACTGATTCAAGTATTTTTAGTGTATAGTGTAAGTGATTCGTCATAGTGAAGGCGTAGATCCAGGTTTTCTGGGTCTGTATCTTTTTGGTTGGATAGGTTAATCATTTTATTCCTTGGGTTTTTGCATTCTTCATCAAACTATTTTTCGTTGTTGTTTATTTTCTTATAGGGGTGTTAGTGGGCTGACTGTGAACGCTCTGAGAGACTCTGGGTTGAGGTCAGTGATAAAGTATTCTACAGTACTACTCCCAAGGGATGAGCTGTAGGTGTACCTACCATAGGAGTCGCCTCGAAGCCTACCATTGACTATGGACAGACCCAGCGTGCGACAGAGCTGCAGGAGTTGTGACCCATCTCTCTCTCTCCTTCTCTCTCTCTCTCCCTCTCCCTCCTCTCTCTCTTCTCTCACCCCCTCTCCCTCTCCGTCGCTCTCTCTCTCTTTCTCCTTCCTCTCTCTCCCTCTCTCTCTCTCTTTCATTCTTTCTCTCACCCTCCTCTCTCTCTCCCTCTCTCTCTCCGTTCTCTCGCGCGCTCTCTCCCTCCTCTCTCGCTCTTTCTCCCTCTCCTCTCTCCTCTCTCTCTCCTCTCTCTCTCTCTCTCTCTCTCTCTCTCTCTCTCTCTCTCTCCCTCCCTCCCTCTCTCTCTCTCTCTCGTTCTTTCTCTACTCTTTTCTCTCCCCCTATCCCGCTCTCTCCTGTAATGCAGTAGAAGAGGAATGCATAACATTGCACTGTTTTGTACATTCAGAGTGCCACACCCATTCACCCGACTGAGTCTCCTTTCTGAGAGTATGGATGGTAGCCTCTCATACTCCCTCCCTCCCTCTCACCTCATCACAGGGTGCTATCCTGTGGATGATATCTTTGAAAAGGCCCACCATCTTCTCCTCTCTGAAGTCTGTGGGAAACGTCTCTGTCCACTCAGTCAGCAGCTGCAGGATCTTGGGACCAAACTTCCTCACTTTAGCCTGTGAGTAGACACAGTCAGAGTCACTGGGATGGAAAGTTTGGGTTTGTGTGTGTGTGTGTGTGTGTGTGTGTGTGTGTGTGTGTGTGTGTGTGTGTGTGTGTGTGTGTGTGTGTGTGTGTGTGTGTGTGTGTGTGTGTGTGTGTGTGTGTGTGTGTGTGTGTGTGTGTAAGCAGTGCTGACCGTGTCCATTGGACTCTGGTCCAACTGTTGTTGTTTGATGCAGGTGTCACAGAGTCTGGCCAGCAGCTCAGGAGGAGAGATGAACAGACGAGCACACAGCAGGAACGTAAACACATAGGCTTTCTGTGGAGGGAGACAATGGGTTAAACACATAGGCTTTCTGTGGAGGGAAACAATGGGTTAAACACATAGGCTTTCTGTGGAGGGAGACAATGGGTTAAACACATAGGCTTTCTGTGGAGGGAGACAATGGGGTAAACACATAGGCTTTCTGTGGAGGGAAACAATGGGTTAAACACATAGGCTTTCTGTGGAGGGAAACAATGGGTTAAACACATAGGCTTTCTGTGGAGGGAGACAATGGGTTAAACACATAGGCTTTCTGTGGAGGGAAACAATGGGTTAAATACATAGGCTTTCCATGGAGGGAAACAATGGGTTAAACACATAGGCTTTCTGTGGAGGGAAACAATGGGTTAAACACATAGGCTTTCTGTGGAGGGAGACAATGGGTTAAACACATAGGCTTTCTGTGGAGGCAGACAATGGGTTAAACACATAGGCTTTCTGTGGAGGGAAACAATGGGTTAAATACATAGGCTTTCCATGGAGGGAAACAATGGGTTAAACACATAGGCTTTCTGTGGAGGGAAACAATGGGTTAAACACATAGGCTTTCTGTGGAGGGAAACAATGGGTTAAACACATAGGCTTTCTGTGGAGGGAAACAATGGGTTAAACACATAGGCTTTCCATGGAGGGAGACAATGGGTTAAACACATAGGCTTTCTGTGGAGGGAAACAATGGGTTAGACACATAGGCTTTCTGTGGAGGGAGACAATGGGTTAAACACACAGGCTTTCTGTGGAGGGAGACAATGGGTTAAACACATAGGCTTTCTGTGGAGGGAGACAATGGGTTAAACACATAGGCTTTCCATGGAGGGAAACAATGGGTTAAACACATAGGCTTTCTGTGGGGGGAAACAATGGGTTAAACATGTAGGCTTTCCATGGAGGGAAACAATGGGTTAAATACATAGGCTTTCTGTGGAGGGAGACAATGGGTTAAACACATAGGCTTTCTGTGGAGGGAGACAATGGGTTAAACACATAGGCTTTCTGTGGAGGGAAACAATGGGTTAAACACATAGGCTTTCCGTGGAGGGAAACAATGGGTTAAACACATAGGCTTTCTGTGGAGGGAAACAATGGGTTAAACACATAGGCTTTCTGTGGAGGGAGACAGTGGGTTAAACACATAGGCTTTCTGTGGAGGGAGACAATGGGTTAAACACATAGGCTTTCTGTGGAGGGAGACAATGGGTTAAACACATAGGCTTTCTGTGGAGGGAAACAATGGGTTAAACACATAGGCTTTCTGTGGGGGGAAACAATGGGTTAAACACATAGGCTTTCCATGGAGGGAAACAATGGGTTAAACACATAGGCTTTCTGTGGAGGGAAACAATGGGTTAAACACATAGGCTTTCTGTGGAGGGAAACAATGGGTTAAACACATAGGCTTTCCATGGAGGGAAACAATGGGTTAAACACGTAGGCTTTCAGTGGAGGGAAACAATGGGTTAAACACATAGGCTTTCTGTGGAGGGAGACAATGGGTTAAACACATAGGCTTTCTGTGGAGGGAGACAATGGGTTAAACACATAGGCTTTCTGTGGAGGGAGACAATGGGTTAAACACATAGGCTTTCTATGGAGGGAAACAATGGGTTAAACACTTAGGCTTTCTGTGGGGGAAACAATGGGTTAAACATGTAGGCTTTCCATGGAGGGAAACAATGGGTTAAACACAAAGGCTTTCCATGGAGGGAAACAATGGGTTAAACACATAGGCTTTCTGTGGGGGGAAACAATGGGTTAAACACATAGGCTTTCTGTGGAGGGAAACAATGGGTTAAACATGTAGGCTTTCCATGGAGGGAAACAATGGGTTAAATACATAGGCTTTCCATGGAGGGAAACAATGGGTTAAACACATAGGCTTTCTGTGGAGGGAAACAATGGGTTAAACACATAGGCTTTCTGTGGAGGGAAACAATGGGTTAAACACATAGGCTTTCTGTGGAGGGAGACAATGGGTTAAACACATAGGCTTTCTGTGGAGGGAAACAATGGGTTAAACACATAGGCTTTCTGTGGAGGGAAACAATGGGTTAAACACATAGGCTTTCCATGGAGGGAAACAATGGGTTAAACACATAGGCTTTCTGTGGGGGGAAACAATGGGTTAAACATGTAGGCTTTCCATGGAGGGAAACAATGGGTTAAATACATAGGCTTTCCATGGAGGGAAACAATGGGTTAAACACATAGGCTTTCTGTGGAGGGAAACAATGGGTTAAACACATAGGCTTTCTGTGGAGGGAAACAATGGGTTAAACACATAGGCTTTCTGTGGAGGGAAACAATGGGTTAAACACTTAGGCTTTCTGTGGAGGGAAACAATGGGTTAAACACATAGGCTTTCTGTGGAGGGAAACAATGGGTTAAACACATAGGCTTTCTGTGGAGGGAGACAATGGGTTAAACACATAGGCTTTCTGTGGAGGGAGACAATGGGTTAAACACATAGGCTTTCTGTGGAGGGAAACAATGGGTTAAACACATAGGCTTTCTGTGGAGGGAAACAATGGGTTAAACACATAGGCTTTCCATGGAGGGAAACAATGGGTTAAACACGTAGGCTTTCTGTGGAGGGAAACAATGGGTTAAACACATAGGCTTTCTGTGGAGGGAGACAATGGGTTAAACACATAGGCTTTCTGTGGAGGGAGACAATGGGTTAAACACATAGGCTTTCTGTGGAGGGAGACAATGGGTTAAACACATAGGCTTTCTATGGAGGGAAACAATGGGTTAAACACATAGGCTTTCTGTGGGGGGAAACAATGGGTTAAACATGTAGGCTTTCCATGGAGGGAAACAATGGGTTAAACACATAGGCTTTCCATGGAGGGAAACAATGGGTTAAACACATAGGCTTTCTGTGGGGGGAAACAATGGGTTAAACACATAGGCTTTCTGTGGAGGGAAACAATGGGTTAAACATGTAGGCTTTCCATGGAGGGAAACAATGGGTTAAATACATAGGCTTTCCATGGAGGGAAACAATGGGTTAAACACATAGGCTTTCTGTGGAGGGAAACAATGGGTTAAACACATAGGCTTTCTGTGGAGGGAAACAATGGGTTAAACACATAGGCTTTCTGTGGAGGGAGACAATGGGTTAAACACATAGGCTTTCTGTGGAGGGAAACAATGGGTTAAACACATAGGCTTTCTGTGGAGGGAAACAATGGGTTAAACACATAGGCTTTCTGTGGAGGGAGACAATGGGTTAAACACATAGGCTTTCTGTGGAGGGAAACAATGGGTTAAACACATAGGCTTTCTGTGGAGGGAAACAATGGGTTAAATACATAGGCTTTCCATGGAGGGAAACAATGGGTTAAACACATAGGCTTTCTGTGGAGGGAAACAATGGGTTAAACACATAGGCTTTATGTGGAGGGAAACAATGGGTTAAACACATAGGCTTTCTGTGGAGGGAAACAATGGGTTAAACACATAGGCTTTCTGTGGAGGGAAACAATGGGTTAAACACATAGGCTTTCTGTGGAGGGAAACAATGGGTTAAACACATAGGCTTTCTGTGGAGGGAGACAATGGGTTAAACACATAGGCTTTCTGTGGAGGGAGACAATGGGTTAAACACATAGGCTTTCTGTGGAGGGAAACAATGGGTTAAACACATAGGCTTTCTGTGGAGGGAAACAATGGGTTAAACACATAGGCTTTCCATGGAGGGAAACAATGGGTTAAACACGTAGGCTTTCTGTGGAGGGAAACAATGGGTTAAACACATAGGCTTTCTGTGGAGGGAGACAATGGGTTAAACACATAGGCTTTCTGTGGAGGGAGACAATGGGTTAAACACATAGGCTTTCTGTGGAGGGAGACAATGGGTTAAACACATAGGCTTTCTATGGAGGGAAACAATGGGTTAAACACATAGGCTTTCTGTGGGGGGAAACAATGGGTTAAACATGTAGGCTTTCCATGGAGGGAAACAATGGGTTAAACACATAGGCTTTCCATGGAGGGAAACAATGGGTTAAACACATAGGCTTTCTGTGGGGGGAAACAATGGGTTAAACACATAGGCTTTCTGTGGAGGGAAACAATGGGTTAAACATGTAGGCTTTCCATGGAGGGAAACAATGGGTTAAATACATAGGCTTTCCATGGAGGGAAACAATGGGTTAAACACATAGGCTTTCTGTGGAGGGAAACAATGGGTTAAACACATAGGCTTTCTGTGGAGGGAAACAATGGGTTAAACACATAGGCTTTCTGTGGAGGGAAACAATGGGTTAAACACATAGGCTTTCTGTGGAGGGAAACAATGGGTTAAACACATAGGCTTTCTGTGGAGGGAAACAATGGGTTAAACACATAGGCTTTCCATGGAGGGAAACAATGGGTTAAACACATAGGCTTTCTGTGGGGGGAAACAATGGGTTAAACATGTAGGCTTTCCATGGAGGGAAACAATGGGTTAAATACATAGGCTTTCCATGGAGGGAAACAATGGGTTAAACACATAGGCTTTCTGTGGAGGGAAACAATGGGTTAAACACATAGGCTTTCTGTGGAGGGAAACAATGGGTTAAACACATAGGCTTTCTGTGGAGGGAAACAATGGGTTAAACACATAGGCTTTCTGTGGAGGGAAACAATGGGTTAAACACATAGGCTTTCTGTGGAGGGAAACAATGGGTTAACACATAGGCTTTCTGTGGAGGGAGACAATGGGTTAAACACATAGGCTTTCTGTGGAGGGAAACAATGGGTTAAACACATAGGCTTTCTGTGGAGGGAAACAATGGGTTAACACATAGGCTTTCTGTGGAGGGAGACAATGGGTTAAACACATAGGCTTTCTGTGGAGGGAAACAATGGGTTAAACACATAGGCTTTCTGTGGAGGGAGACAATGGGTTAAACACATAGGCTTTCTGTGGAGGGAAACAATGGGTTAAACACATAGGCTTTCTGTGGAGGGAAACAATGGGTTAAACACATAGGCTTTCTGTGGGGGAAACAATGGGTTAAACACATAGGCTTTCTGTGGAGGGAAACAATGGGTTAAACACATAGGCTTTCTGTGGAGGGAAACAATGGGTTAAACACATAGGCTTTCTGTGGAGGGAGACAATGGGTTAAACACATAGGCTTTCTGTGGAGGGAAACAATGGGTTAAACACATAGGCTTTCTGTGGAGGGAAACAATGGGTTAAACACATAGGCTTTCTGTGGAGGGAA
Organism: Oncorhynchus keta; assembly: GCF_023373465.1. Classification (NCBI taxonomy): domain Eukaryota; kingdom Metazoa; phylum Chordata; class Actinopteri; order Salmoniformes; family Salmonidae; genus Oncorhynchus; species Oncorhynchus keta. The sequence continues at coordinate 28,650,323 of NC_068450.1, forward strand.
ACAATGGGTTAAACACATAGGCTTTCTGTGGGGGGAAACAATGGGTTAAACACATAGGCTTTCTGTGGAGGGAAACAATGGGTTAAACACATAGGCTTTCTGTGGAGGGAGACAATGGGTTAAACACATAGGCTTTCTGTGGAGGGAGACAATGGGTTAAACACATAGGCTTTCTGTGGAGGGAAACAATGGGTTAAACACATAGGCTTTCTGTGGAGGGAGACAATGGGTTAAACACATAGGCTTTCTGTGGAGGGAGACAATGGGTTAAACACATAGGCTTTCTGTGGAGGGAGACAATGGGTTAAACACATAGGCTTTCCATGGAGGGAAACAATGGGTTAAACACATAGGCTTTCTGTGGAGGGAGACAATGGGTTAAACACATAGGCTTTCCATGGAGGGAAACAATGGGTTAAACACATAGGCTTTCTGTGGAGGGAGACAATGGGTTAAACACATAGGCTTTCTGTGGAGGGAAACAATGGGTTAAACACATAGGCTTTCTGTGGAGGGAAACAATGGGTTAAACACATAGGCTTTCTGTGGAGGGAGACAATGGGTTAAACACATAGGCTTTCCATGGAGGGAAACAATGGGTTAAATACATAGGCTTTCTGTGGAGGGAAACAATGGGTTAAACACATAGGCTTTCTGTGGAGGGAAACAATGGGTTAAACACATAGGCTTTCTGTGGAGGGAAACAATGGGTTAAACACATCCAGTATTTCCATTTTCATTAACATTATATTCCTACTACTATTTATACTGCTGAGGCTGGGGCCACTACAACCAGTGTAGTGTTTACCTCTGGGTAGTAGTCTGTGGTGGGCACTAGGTGCTGGATGAGAGTGTCCAGAGAGGCGGAGGTAATGGGGGGTCCGTCGGCCACGCAAGCCCCAGGTCCTCTGGCCTCCTGGGGGCCCTCCTCCTCAGGGTCAGCCTCAGAGCAGGTGGAGGCCAGGTGGGGGCTGAAGCCACTGGGGGTGAACATGGTGCCTGCTGCTGGGAACACAGTCTGGGGCATTCCTCTCCTGGCTGGGATGGACAGACAGAGAGATACATTCAGCAGGCTAGCTGTTTACCCTCTCAGAGCGTTATCTCAAGTTCAGTCTCCACTACACACTCATTCCATCCCAGTGACTTTACAACCTGCCAGCCACAGCCTCCGTTGTTGGGGGAAATGGAACCCCCAGCAGGCCGTCTCGAATGACGATGCAATACAAGAGGGGAAATGTGTGTCATACTGTCGCCGTCGAGACCTTTGCCGTAAGAAAGTGTTCTGTTTCCTCTCTCCCTAACCCTTATCTCTCTCCCTAACCCTTATCTCTCTCTCTCTACCCCTCATCTCTCTCTCTATGTACCCCTGGTCTCTCTCTCTACCACTCATTCCTCTCCCTAACCCTTATCTCTCTCCCTAACCCTTATCTCTCTCTCTACCCCTCATCTCTCTCTCTATGTACCCCTGGTCTCTCTCTCTACCACTCATTCCTCTCCCTAACCCTTATCTCTCTCCCTAACCCTTATCTCTCTCTCTACCCCTCATCTCTCTCTCTATGTACCCCTGGTCTCTCTCTCTACCACTCATTCCTCTCCCTAACCCTTATCTCTCTCCCTAACCCTTATCTCTCTCCCTAACCCTCATCTCTCTCCCTAACCCTTATCTCTCTCCCTAACCCATATCTCTCTCCCTAACCCTTATCTCTCTCCCTACCCCTCATTCCTCTCCCTAACCCTTATCTCTCTCCCTAACCCTTATCTCTCTCTCTACCCCTCATCTCTCTCTCTATGTACCCCTGGTCTCTCTCTCTACCACTCATTCCTCTCCCTAACCCTTATCTCTCTCCCTAACCCTTATCTCTCTCCCTAACCCTCATCTCCCTCTCTAACCCTTATCTCTCTCCCTACCCCTCATCTCTCTCCCTAATCCTTATCTCTCTCTCTACCCCTCATCTCTCTCTCTATGTACCCCTGGTCTCTCTCTCTACCACTCATTCCTCTCCCTAACCCTTATCTCTCTCCCTAACCCTTATCTCTCTCCCTAACCCTATCTCTCTCCCTAACCCTTATCTCTCTCCCTACCCCTCATCTCTCTCCCTAACCTTATCTCTCTCCCTAACCTTATCTCTCTCCCTAATCCTTATCTCTCTCTCTACCCCTCATCTCTCTCTCTATGTACACCTGGTCTCTCTCTCTACCACTCATTCCTCTCTCTACCCCTCATCTCTCTCTCTCTACCCCTCATCTCTCTCCCTAACCCTCATATCTCTCCCTAAACCTCATCTCTCTCTCCCTAACCCTTATCTCTCTCCCTAACCCTTATCTCTCTCCCTAACCCTTATCTCTCTCTCTACCCCTCATCTCTCTCTCTCTGTACCCCTGGTCTCTCTCTCTACCACTCATTCCTCTCTCTACCCCTCATCTCTCTCTCTCTACCCCTCATCTCTCTCCCTAACCCTTATCTCTCTCCCTAAACCTCATCTCTCTCCCTAACCCTTATCTCTCTCCCTAACCCTTATCTCTCTCCCTAACCCTTATCTCTCTCTCTACCCCTCATCTCTCTCTCTCTGTACCCCTGGTCTCTCTCTCTACCACTCATTCCTCTCTCTGCCCCTCATCTCTCCCTCTCTCTCTACCCCTCATCTCTCTCTCTACCCCTCACCTCTCTCTCTCTACCTCTCATCTATCTCTCTCTACCCCTCATCCCTCTCTCTCTCTACCCCTCATCCCTCTCTCTCTACCCCTCATCTCTCTCTACCCCTCATCCCTCTCTCTCTACCCCTCATCCCTCTCTCTACCCCTCATCTGGATCTCAAGACATCACTCTCTATATTTTAGTTTTTTACCCAAAGTCGACCTTTAAAGTAACTGCTCAGTGTTTCCAGAGTTCTATGAAATATGACCTTAATTAATTCCATTATGATTGAAATTGTAATTAAGTATGTTAA